>NW_027125249.1:0-79403 GCF_033026475.1 Channa argus | reverse complement strand
TCCGATCTCGGCAGCCAAATAGAGCCGGGCCTGGTTAGTACTTGGTAGGAAGACCGCCTGGGAATACCAAGTGCTGTAAGCTTTTTTGCTTGGGTTTACGGGCAGCACAAGCTGGTGTTACTGCCTATTTATTCATAGAAATTGTTCTATATTTTCATCAAATTTTGTTCTTTCATTGCTGTTTTGCTACTTTATTGGTTTGCCAACCATCGTGCTTCATTACTAGTAGACCATGTTACGGTCCTGGCCATATGTGTTGTTTTTATTTTCTTGTTCTTATAGGTGCCCTGCCTGATTGGCTGGATTGGGGGGCAGTACAGGAAGCTGATTGGTCCATCCTACACTTCCTGGAGTTTTAAAAGTACGGTTCCCAACAGCTAGCGAGGCTCTTTCTGGCATCAGCACCTGTTTGCTGTTCTTGGTTTCCAAACCTTATTTAGCATTTTTGAATTGTTAGGTTTTGTGCCGTGGTTTTGTTTATAAATTGTATATTTTGTAAATAGTATTAAATCTGTAGGGGTGAACTGCCATTTTCTTTGGACTGTTTTCACATTAGGGAGTTAGGGTTAGTGACTGTCTTTTGGTTTGTTTATTTCTATCAGGCTAGCTAGCACTTTCTGTGGGAAATGGCTTATTTTGTTTATTATGTTGGCCTTGGTTCGCCCTGAGTTGTAGTGTCATGTTTTGTTTGACACTTTCTTTCGTTTAAAATAAATATCATTCTGTTGGAACATCTCGATCCTGGATTTTGGTTTGGGGATCGGAGAGGGAACATGCTAATTTATCTTTGTATGTTGCACCCTGACCCCCTAGAAAGGGGCGTAACAGACCAGTACAGTTATAGTACTTTGTACTTTGACACATTTATCTTATTCTTAGCAAGTGTCATGCATTCTGCTTCTCCAGCGTTTTTAAGAGCTGTTGATGATATCAAATGCATGTTACGGCCACACCGCTCTCTAAGCGCCCGATCTCGTCCGATCTCGGCAGCCAAATAGGGCCGGGCCTGGTTAGTACTTGATAGGAAGACCGCCTGGGAATACCAGGTGCTGTAAGCTTTTTTGCTTGGGTTTACGGGCAGCTCAAGCTGGTGTTACTGCCTATTTATTCATAGAAATTGTTCTATATTTTCATCAAATTTTGTTCTTTCATTGCTGTTTTGCTACTTTATTGGTTTGTCAACCATCGTGCTTCATTACTAGTAGACCATGTTACGGTCCTGGCCATATGTGTTGTTTTTATTTTCTTGTTCTTATAGGTGCCCTGACTGATTGGCCGTATTTGGGGGAAGTACAGGATGCTGATTGGTCCATCCTACACTTCCTGGAGTTTTAAATGTACGGTTCCCAACAGCTAGCGAGGCTCTTTCTGGCAGCAGCACCTGTTTGTTGTTCTTGGTTTCCAAATCTTATTTAGCATTTTTGAATTGTTAGGTTTTGTGCCGTGGTTTTGTTTATAAATTGTATATTTTGTAAATAGTATTAAATCTGTAGGGGTGGACTGCCATTTTCTTTTGATTGTTTTCTCTTGTTTTCACATTAGGGAGTTAGGGTTAGCGACTATCTTTTGGTTTGTTTATTTCTATCAGGCTAGCTAGCACTTTCTGTGGGAAATGGCTTATTTTGTTTATTATGTTGGCCTTGGTTCGCCCTGAGTTGTAGTGTCATGTTTTGTTTGACACTTTCTTTCGTTTAAAATAAATATCATTCTGTTGGAACATCTCAATCCTGGATTTTGGTTTGAGGATCGGAGAGGGAACATGCAAATTTATCTTTGTATGTTTCACCCTGACCCCCTAGACAGGGGCGTAACAGACCAGTACAGTTATAGTACTTTGTACTTTGCCACATTTATCTTCTTCTTAGCAAGTGTCATGCATTCTGCTTCTCTAGCGTTTTTAAGAGCTGTTGATAATGTCAAATGCAGCTTACGGCCACACCGCTCTGTAAGCGCCCGATCTCGTCCGATCTCGGCAGCCAAATAGAGCCGGGCCTGGTTAGTACTTGGTAGGAAGACCGCCTGGGAATACCAGGTGCTGTAAGCTTTTTTGCTTGGGTTTACAGGCAGCACAAGCTGGTGTTACTGCCTATTTATTCATAGAAATTGTTCTATATTTTCATCAAATTTTGTTCTTTCATTGCTGTTTTGCTACTTTATTGGTTTGTCAACCATCGTGCTTCATTACTAGTAGACCATGTTACGGTCCTGGCCATATGTGTTGTTTTTATTTTCTTGTTCTTATAGGTGCCCTGCCTGATTGGCCGGATTGGGGGGCAGTACAGGAAGCTGATTGGTCCATCCTACACTTCCTGGAGTTTTAAAAGTACGGTTCCCAACAGCTAGCGAGGCTCTTTCTGGCATCAGCACCTGTTTGCTGTTCTTGGTTTCCAAACCTTATTTAGCATTTTTGAATTGTTAGGTTTTGTGCCGTGGTTTTGTTTATAAATTGTATATTTTGTAAATAGTATTAAATCTGTAGGGGTGAACTGCCATTTTCTTTGGACTGTTTTCACATTAGGGAGTTAGGGTTAGCAACTGTCTTTTGGTTTGTTTTTTTTTCTATCAGGCTAGCTAGCACTTTCTGTGGGAAATGGCTTATTTTGTTTATTATGTTGGCCTTGGTTCGCCCTGAGTTGTAGTGTCATGTTTTGTTTGACACTTTCTTTCGTTTAAAATAAATATCATTCTGTTGGAACATCTCGATCCTGGATTTTGGTTTGGGGATCGGAGAGGGAACATGCTAATTTATCTTTGTATGTTGCACCCTGACCCCGTAGACAGGGGCGTAACAGACCAGTACAGTTATAGTACTTTGTACTTTGCCACATTTATCTTCTTCTTAGCAAGTGTCATGCATTCTGCTTCTCCAGCGTTTTTAAGAGCTGTTGATGATGTCGAATGCAGCTTACGGCCACACCGCTCTCTAAGCGCCCGATCTCGTCCGATCTCGGCAGCCAAATAGAGCTGGGCCTGGTTAGTAACTTGGTAGGAAGACCGCCTGGGAATACCAGGTGCTGTAAGCTTTTTTGCTTGGGTTTACGGGCAGCACAAGCTGGTGTTACTGCCTATTTATTCATAGAAATTGTTCTATATTTTCATCAAATTTTGTTCTTTCATTGCTGTTTTGCTACTTTATTGGTTTGTCAACCATCGTGCTTCATTACTAATAGACCATGTTACGGTCCGGGCCATATGTGTTGTTTTTATTTTCTTGTTCTTATAGGTGCCCTGCCTGATTGGCCGGATTGGGGGGCAGTACAGGAAGCTGATTGGTCCATCCTACACTTCCTGGAGTTTTAAAAGTACGGTTCCCAACAGCTAGCGAGGCTCTTTCTGGCATCAGCACCTGTTTGCTGTTCTTGGTTTCCAAACCTTATTTAGCATTTTTGAATTGTTAGGTTTTGTGCCGTGGTTTTGTTTATAAATTGTATATTTTGTAAATAGTATTAAATCTGTAGGGGTGAACTGCCATTTTCTTTGGACTGTTTTCACATTAGGGAGTTAGGGTTAGCAACTGTCTTTTGGTTTGTTTTTTTTTCTATCAGGCTAGCTAGCACTTTCTGTGGGAAAGGTCTTATTTTGTTTATTATGTTGGCCTTGGTTCGCCCTGAGTTGTAGTGTCATGTTTTGTTTGACACTTTCTTTCGTTTAAAATAAATATCATTCTGTTGGAACATCTCGATCCTGGATTTTGGTTTGGGGATCGGAGAGGGAACATGCTAATTTATCTTTGTATGTTGCACCCTGACCCCCTAGAAAGGGGCGTAACAGACCAGTACAGTTATAGTAGTTTGTACTTTGCCACATTTATCTTCTTCTTAGCAAGTGTCATGCATTCTGCTTCTCCAGCGTTTTTAAGAGCTGTTGATGATATCAAATGCATGTTACGGCCACACCGCTCTCTAAGCGCCCGATCTCGTCCGATCTCGGCAGCCAAATAGGGCCGGGCCTGGTTAGTACTTGGTAGGAAGACCGCCTGGGAATACCAGGTGCTGTAAGCTTTTTTGCTTGGGTTTACGGGCAGCTCAAGCTGGTGTTACTGCCTATTTATTCATAGAAATTGTTCTATATTTTCATCAAATTTTGTTCTTTCATTGCTGTTTTGCTACTTTATTGGTTTGTCAACCATCGTGCTTCATTACTAGTAGACCATGTTACGGTCCTGGCCATATGTGTTGTTTTTATTTTCTTGTTCTTATAGGTGCCCTGCCTGATTGGCCGGATTTGGGGGAAGTACAGGATGCTGATTGGTCCATCCTACACTTCCTGGAGTTTTAAATGTACGGTTCCCAACAGCTAGCGAGGCTCTTTCTGGCAGCAGCACCTGTTTGCTGTTCTTGGTTTCCAAATCTTATTTAGCATTTTTGAATTGTTAGGTTTTGTGCCGTGGTTTTGTTTATAAATTGTATATTTTGTAAATAGTATTAAATCTGTAGGGGTGGACTGCCATTTTCTTTTGATTGTTTTCTCTTGTTTTCACATTAGGGAGTTAGGGTTAGCGACTATCTTTTGGTTTGTTTATTTCTATCAGGCTAGCTAGCACTTTCTGTGGGAAATGGCTTATTTTGTTTATTATGTTGGCCTTGGTTCGCCCTGAGTTGTAGTGTCATGTTTTGTTTGACACTTTCTTTCGTTTAAAATAAATATCATTCTGTTGGAACATCTCAATCCTGGATTTTGGTTTGAGGATCGGAGAGGGAACATGCAAATTTATCTTTGTATGTTTCACCCTGACCCCCTAGACAGGGGCGTAACAGACCAGTACAGTTATAGTACTTTGTACTTTGCCACATTTATCTTCTTCTTAGCAAGTGTCATGCATTCTGCTTCTCTAGCGTTTTTAAGAGCTGTTGATGATGTCAAATGCAGCTTACGGCCACACCGCTCTCTAAGCGCCCGATCTCGTCCGATCTCGGCAGCCAAATAGAGCCGGGCCTGGTTAGTACTTGGTAGGAAGACCGCCTGGGAATACCAGGTGCTGTAAGCTTTTTTGCTTGGGTTTACGGGCAGCACAAGCTGGTGTTACTGCCTATTTATTCATAGAAATTGTTCTATATTTTCATCAAATTTTGTTCTTTCATTGCTGTTTTGCTACTTTATTGGTTTGCCAACCATCGTGCTACATTACTAGTAGACCATGTTACGGTCCTGGCCATATGTGTTGTTTTTATTTTCTTGTTCTTATAGGTGCCCTGCCTGATTGGCCGGATTGGGGGGCAGTACAGGAAGCTGATTGGTCCATCCTACACTTCCTGGAGTTTTAAAGGTACGGTTCCCAACAGCTAGCGAGGCTCTTTCTGGCATCAGCACCTGTTTGCTGTTCTTGGTTTCCAAACCTTATTTAGCATTTTTGAATTGTTAGGTTTTGTGCCGTGGTTTTGTTTATAAATTGTATATTTTGTAAATAGTATTAAATCTGTAGGGGTGAACTGCCATTTTCTTTGGACTGTTTTCACATTAGGGAGTTAGGGTTAGCGACTGTCTTTTGGTTTGTTTATTTCTATCAGGCTAGCTAGCACTTTCTGTGGGAAATGGCTTATTTTGTTTATTATGTTGCCCTTGGTTCGCCCTGAGTTGTAGTGTCATGTTTTGTTTGACACTTTCTTTCGTTTAAAATAAATATCATTCTGTTGGAACATCTCGATCCTGGATTTTGGTTTGGGGATCGGAGAGGGAACATGCTAATTTATCTTTGTATGTTGCACCCTGACCCCCTAGAAAGGGGCGTAACAGACAAGTACAGTTATAGTACTTTGTACTTTGACACATTTATCTTCTTCTTAGCAAGTGTCATGCATTCTGCTTCTCCAGCGTTTTTAAGAGCTGTTGATGATATCAAATGCAGCTTACGGCCACACCGCTCTCTAAGCGCCCGATCTCGTCCGATCTCGGCAGCCAAATAGAGCCGGGCCTGGTTAGTACTTGGTAGGAAGACCGCCTGGGAATACCAAGTGCTGTAAGCTTTTTTGCTTGGGTTTACGGGCAGCACAAGCTGGTGTTACTGCCTATTTATTCATAGAAATTGTTCTATATTTTCATCAAATTTTGTTCTTTCATTGCTGTTTTGCTACTTTATTGGTTTGCCAACCATCGTGCTTCATTACTAGTAGACCATGTTACGGTCCTGGCCATATGTGTTGTTTTTATTTTCTTGTTCTTATAGGTGCCCTGCCTGATTGGCTGGATTGGGGGGCAGTACAGGAAGCTGATTGGTCCATCCTACACTTCCTGGAGTTTTAAAAGTACGGTTCCCAACAGCTAGCGAGGCTCTTTCTGGCATCAGCACCTGTTTGCTGTTCTTGGTTTCCAAACCTTATTTAGCATTTTTGAATTGTTAGGTTTTGTGCCGTGGTTTTGTTTATAAATTGTATATTTTGTAAATAGTATTAAATCTGTAGGGGTGAACTGCCATTTTCTTTGGACTGTTTTCACATTAGGGAGTTAGGGTTAGTGACTGTCTTTTGGTTTGTTTATTTCTATCAGGCTAGCTAGCACTTTCTGTGGGAAATGGCTTATTTTGTTTATTATGTTGGCCTTGGTTCGCCCTGAGTTGTAGTGTCATGTTTTGTTTGACACTTTCTTTCGTTTAAAATAAATATCATTCTGTTGGAACATCTCGATCCTGGATTTTGGTTTGGGGATCGGAGAGGGAACATGCTAATTTATCTTTGTATGTTGCACCCTGACCCCCTAGAAAGGGGCGTAACAGACCAGTACAGTTATAGTACTTTGTACTTTGACACATTTATCTTATTCTTAGCAAGTGTCATGCATTCTGCTTCTCCAGCGTTTTTAAGAGCTGTTGATGATATCAAATGCATGTTACGGCCACACCGCTCTCTAAGCGCCCGATCTCGTCCGATCTCGGCAGCCAAATAAGGCCGGGCCTGGTTAGTACTTGATAGGAAGACCGCCTGGGAATACCAGGTGCTGTAAGCTTTTTTGCTTGGGTTTACGGGCAGCTCAAGCTGGTGTTACTGCCTATTTATTCATAGAAATTGTTCTATATTTTCATCAAATTTTGTTCTTTCATTGCTGTTTTGCTACTTTATTGGTTTGTCAACCATCGTGCTTCATTACTAGTAGACCATGTTACGGTCCTGGCCATATGTGTTGTTTTTATTTTCTTGTTCTTATAGGTGCCCTGACTGATTGGCCGTATTTGGGGGAAGTACAGGATGCTGATTGGTCCATCCTACACTTCCTGGAGTTTTAAATGTACGGTTCCCAACAGCTAGCGAGGCTCTTTCTGGCAGCAGCACCTGTTTGTTGTTCTTGGTTTCCAAATCTTATTTAGCATTTTTGAATTGTTAGGTTTTGTGCCGTGGTTTTGTTTATAAATTGTATATTTTGTAAATAGTATTAAATCTGTAGGGGTGGACTGCCATTTTCTTTTGATTGTTTTCTCTTGTTTTCACATTAGGGAGTTAGGGTTAGCGACTATCTTTTGGTTTGTTTATTTCTATCAGGCTAGCTAGCACTTTCTGTGGGAAATGGCTTATTTTGTTTATTATGTTGGCCTTGGTTCGCCCTGAGTTGTAGTGTCATGTTTTGTTTGACACTTTCTTTCGTTTAAAATAAATATCATTCTGTTGGAACATCTCAATCCTGGATTTTGGTTTGAGGATCGGAGAGGGAACATGCAAATTTATCTTTGTATGTTTCACCCTGACCCCCTAGACAGGGGCGTAACAGACCAGTACAGTTATAGTACTTTGTACTTTGCCACATTTATCTTCTTCTTAGCAAGTGTCATGCATTCTGCTTCTCTAGCGTTTTTAAGAGCTGTTGATAATGTCAAATGCAGCTTACGGCCACACCGCTCTGTAAGCGCCCGATCTCGTCCGATCTCGGCAGCCAAATAGAGCCGGGCCTGGTTAGTACTTGGTAGGAAGACCGCCTGGGAATACCAGGTGCTGTAAGCTTTTTTGCTTGGGTTTACAGGCAGCACAAGCTGGTGTTACTGCCTATTTATTCATAGAAATTGTTCTATATTTTCATCAAATTTTGTTCTTTCATTGCTGTTTTGCTACTTTATTGGTTTGTCAACCATCGTGCTTCATTACTAGTAGACCATGTTACGGTCCTGGCCATATGTGTTGTTTTTATTTTCTTGTTCTTATAGGTGCCCTGCCTGATTGGCCGGATTGGGGGGCAGTACAGGAAGCTGATTGGTCCATCCTACACTTCCTGGAGTTTTAAAAGTACGGTTCCCAACAGCTAGCGAGGCTCTTTCTGGCATCAGCACCTGTTTGCTGTTCTTGGTTTCCAAACCTTATTTAGCATTTTTGAATTGTTAGGTTTTGTTTATAAATTGTATATTTTGTAAATAGTATTAAATCTGTAGGGGTGGACTGCCATTTTCTTTTGATTGTTTTCTCTTGTTTTCACATTAGGGAGTTAGGGTTAGCGACTGTCTTTTGGTTTGTTTATTTCTATCAGGCTAGCTAGCACTTTCTGTGGGAAATGGCTTATTTTGTTTATTATGTTGGCCTTGGTTCGCCCTGAGTTGTAGTGTCATGTTTTGTTTGACACTTTCTTTCGTTTAAAATAAATATCATTCTGTTGGAACATCTCGATCCTGGATTTTGGTTTGGGGATCGGAGAGGGAACATGCTAATTTATCTTTGTATGTTGCACCCTGACCCCCTAGAAAGGGGCGTAACAGACCAGTACAGTTATAGTAGTTTGTACTTTGCCACATTTATCTTCTTCTTAGCAAGTGTCATGCATTCTGCTTCTCTAGCGTTTTTAAGAGCTGTTGATGATGTCAAATGCAGCTTACGGCCACACCGCTCTCTAAGCGCCCGATCTCGTCCGATCTCGGCAGCCAAATAGAGCCGGGCCTGGTTAGTACTTGGTAGGAAGACCGCCTGGGAATACCAGGTGCTGTAAGCTTTTTTGCTTGGGTTTACGGGCAGCACAAGCTGGTGTTACTGCCTATTTATTCATAGAAATTGTTCTATATTTTCATCAAATTTTGTTCTTTCATTGCTGTTTTGCTACTTTATTGGTTTGCCAACCATCGTGCTTCATTACTAGTAGACCATGTTACGGTCCTGGCCATATGTGTTGTTTTTATTTTCTTGTTCTTATAAGTGCCCTGCCTGATTGGCCGGATTGGGGGGCAGTACAGGAAGCTGATTGGTCCATCCTACACTTCCTGGAGTTTTAAAAGTACGGTTCCCAACAGCTAGCGAGGCTCTTTCTGGCAGCAGCACCTCTTTGCTGTTCTTGCTTTCCAAACCTTATTTATTATCACCTTATTTATTATCATTTTTGAATTGTTAGGTTTTGTGCCGTGGTTTTGTTTATAAATTGTATATTTTGTAAATAGTATTAAATCTGTAGGGGTGAACTGCCATTTTCTTTGGACTGTTTTCACATTAGGGAGTTAGGGTTAGCGACTGTCTTTTGGATTGTTTATTTCAATCAGGCTAGCTAGCACTTTCTGTGGGAAATGGCTTATTTTGTTTATTATGTTGGCCTTGGTTCGCCCTGAGTTGTAGTGTCATGTTTTGTTTGACACTTTCTTTCGTTTAAAATAAATATCATTCTGTTGGAACATCTCGATCCTGGATTTTGGTTTGGGGATCGGAGAGGGAAAATGCTAATTTATCTTTGTATGTTGCACCCTGACCCCCTAGACAGGGGCGTAACAGACCAGTACAGTTATAGTACTTTGTACTTTGACACATTTATCTTCTTATTAGCAAGTGTCATGCATTCTGCTTCTCTAGCGTTTTTAAGAGCTGTTGATGATGTCAAATGCAGCTTACGGCCACACCGCTCTCTAAGCGCCCGATCTCGTCCGATCTCGGCAGCCAAATAGAGCCGGGCCTGGTTAGTACTTGGTAGGAAGACCGCCTGGGAATACCAGGTGCTGTAAGCTTTTTTGCTTGGGTTTACGGGCAGCTCAAGCTGGTGTTACTGCCTATTTATTCATAGAAATTGTTCTATATTTTCATCAAATTTTGTTCTTTCATTGCTGTTTTGCTACTTTATTGGTTTGTCAACCATCGTGCTTCATTACTAGTAGACCATGTTACGGTCCTGGCCATATGTGTTGTTTTTATTTTCTTGTTCTTATAGGTGCCCTGCCTGATTGGCCGGATTTGGGGGAAGTACAGGAAGCTGATTGGTCCATCCTACACTTCCTGGAGTTTTAAATGTACGGTTCCCAACAGCTAGCGAGGCTCTTTCTGGCAGCAGCACCTGTTTGCTGTTCTTGGTTTCCAAATCTTATTTAGCATTTTTGAATTGTTAGGTTTTGTGCCGTGGTTTTGTTTATAAATTGTATATTTTGTAAATAGTATTAAATCTGTAGGGGTGAACTGCCATTTTCTTTGGACTGTTTTCACATTAGGGAGTTAGGGTTAGCGACTGTCTTTTGGTTTGTTTATTTCTATCAGGCTAGCTAGCACTTTCTGTGGGAAATGGCTTATTTTGTTTATTATGTTGGCCTTGGTTCGCCCTGAGTTGTAGTGTCATGTTTTGTTTGACACTTTCTTTCGTTTAAAATAAATATCATTCTGTTGGAACATCTCAATCCTGGATTTTGGTTTGGGGATCGGAGAGGGAACATGCTAATTTATCTTTGTATGTTGCACCCTGAGCCCCTAGACAGGGGCGTAACAGACCAGTACAGTTATAGTACTTTGTACTTTGCCACATTTATCTTCTTCTTAGCAAGTGTCATGCATTCTGCTTCTCCAGCGTTTTTAAGAGCTGTTGATGATGTCATATGCAGCTTACGGCCACACCGCTCTCTAAGCGCCCGATCTCGCCCAATCTCGGCAGCCAAATAGAGCCGGGCCTGGTTAGTACTTGGTAGGAAGACCGCCTGGGAATACCAGGTGCTGTAAGCTTTTTTGCTTGGGTTTACGGGCAGCTCAAGCTGGTGTTACTGCCTATTTATTCATAGAAATTGTTCTATATTTTCATCAAATTTTGTTCTTTCATTGCTGTTTTGCTACTTTATTGGTTTGTCAACCATCGTGCTTCATTACTAGTAGACCATGTTACGGTCCTGGCCATATGTGTTGTTTTTATTTTCTTGTTCTTATAGGTGCCCTGCCTGATTGGCCGGATTTGGGGGAAGTACAGGAAGCTGATTGGTCCATCCTACACTTCCTGGAGTTTTAAATGTACGGTTCCCAACAGCTAGCGAGGCTCTTTCTGGCAGCAGCACCTGTTTGCTGTTCTTGGTTTCCAAATCTTATTTAGCATTTTTGAATTGTTAGGTTTTGTGCCGTGGTTTTGTTTATAAATTGTATATTTTGTAAATAGTATTAAATCTGTAGGGGTGAAGTGCCATTTTCTTTTGATTGTTTTCTCTTGTTTTCACATTAGGGAGTTAGGGTTAGCGACTGTCTTTTGGTTTGTTTATTTCTATCAGGCTAGCTAGCACTTTCTGTGGGAAATGGCTTATTTTGTTTATTATGTTGGCCTTGGTTCGCCCTAAATTGTAGTGTCATGTTTTGTTTGACACTTTCTTTCGTTTAAAATAAATATCATTCTGTTGGAACATCTCGATCCTGGATTTTGGTTTGGGGATCGGAGAGGGAACATGCAAATTTATCTTTGTATGTTTCACCCTGACCCCCTAGACAGGGGCGTAACAGACCAGTACAGTTATAGTACTTTGTACTTTGCCACATTTATCTTCTTCTTAGCAAGTGTCATGCATTCTGCTTCTCTAGCGTTTTTAAGAGCTGTTGATGATGTCAAATGCATGTTACGGCCACACCGCTCTCTAAGCGCCCGATCTCGTCCGATCTCGGCAGCCAAATAGAGCCGGGCCTGGTTAGTACTTGGTAGGAAGACCGCCTGGGAATACCAGGTGCTGTAAGCTTTTTTGCTTGGGTTTACGGGCAGCTCAAGCTGGTGTTACTGCCTATTTATTCATAGAAATTGTTCTATATTTTCATCAAATTTTGTTCTTTCATTGCTGTTTTGCTACTTTATTGGTTTGTCAACCATCGTGCTTCATTACTAGTAGACCATGTTACGGTCCTGGCCATATGTGTTGTTTTTATTTTCTTGTTCTTATAGGTGCCCTGCCTGATTGGCCGGATTTGGGGGAAGTACAGGAAGCTGATTGGTCCATCCTACACTTCCTGGAGTTTTAAAAGTACGGTTCCCAACAGCTAGCGAGGCTCTTTCTGGCAGCAGCACCTGTTTGCTGTTCTTGGTTTCCAAATCTTATTTAGCATTTTTGAATTGTTAGGTTTTGTGCCGTGGTTTTGTTTATAAATTGTATATTTTGTAAATAGTATTAAATCTGTAGGGGTGGACTGCCATTTTCTTTTGATTGTCTTCTCTTGTTTTCACATTAGGGAGTTAGGGTTAGCGACTATCTTTTGGTTTGTTTATTTCTATCAGGCTAGCTAGCACTTTCTGTGGGAAATGGCTTATTTTGTTTATTATGTTGGCCTTGGTTCGCCCTGAGTTGTAGTGTCATGTTTTGTTTGACACTTTCTTTCGTTTAAAATAAATATCATTCTGTTGGAACATCTCGATTCTGGATTTTGGTTTGGGGATCGGAGAGGGAACATGCTAATTTATCTTTGTATGTTGCACCCTGACCCCCTAGACAGGGGCGTAACAGACCAGTACAGTTATAGTACTTTGTACTTTGCCACATTTATCTTCTTCTTAGCAAGTGTCATGCATTCTGCTTCTCCAGCGTTTTTTAGAGCTGTTGATGATGTCAAATGCAGCTTACGGCCACACCGCTCTCTGAGCGCCCGATCTCGTCCGATCTCAGCAGCCAAATAGGGCCGGGCCTGGTTAGTACTTGGTAGGAAGACCGCCTGGGAATACCAGGTGCTGTAAGCTTTTTTGCTTGGGTTTACGGGCAGCACAAGCTGGTGTTACTGCCTATTTATTCATAGAAATTGTTCTATATTTTCATCAAATTTTGTTCTTTCATTGCTGTTTTGCTACTTTATTGGTTTGTCAACCATCGTGCTTCATTACTAGTAGACCATGTTACGGTCCTGGCCATATGTGTTGTTTTTATTTTCTTGTTCTTATAGGTGCCCTGCCTGATTGGCCGGATTTGGGGGAAGTACAGGAAGCTGATTGGTCCATCCTACACTTCCTGGAGTTTTAAAAGTACGGTTCCCAACAGCTAGCGAGGCTCTTTCTGGCAGCAGCACCTGTTTGCTGTTCTTGGTTTCCAAACCTTATTTAGCATTTTTGAATTGTTAGGTTTTGTGCCGTGGTTTTGTTTATAAATTGTATATTTTGTAAATAGTATTAAATCTGTAGGGGTGGACTGCCATTTTTCTTTTGATTGTTTTCTCTTGTTTTCGCATTAGGGAGTTAGGGTTAGCGACTGTCTTTTGGTTTGTTTCTTTCTATCAGGCTAGCTAGCACTTTCTGTGGGAAATGGCTTATTTTGTTTATTATGTTGGCCTTGGTTCGCCCTGAGTTGTAGTGTCATGTTTTGTTTGACACTTTCTTTCGTTTAAAATAAATATCATTCTGTTGGAACATCTCAATCCTGGATTTTGGTTTGGGGATCGGAGAGGGAACATGCAAATTTATCTTTGTATGTTTCACCCTGACCCCCTACACAGGGGCGTAACAGACCAGTACAGTTATAGTACTTTGTACTTTGCCACATTTATCTTCTTCTTAGCAAGTGTCATGCATTCTGCTTCTCTAGCGTTTTTAAGAGCTGTTGATGATATCAAATGCATGTTACGGCCACACCGCTCTCTAAGCGCCCGATCTCGTCCGATCTTGGCAGCCAAATAGGGCTGGGCCTGGTTAGTACTTGGTAGGAAGACCGCCTGGGAATACCAGGTGCTGTAAGCTTTTTTGCTTGGGTTTACGGGCAGCTCAAGCTGGTGTTACTGCCTATTTATTCATAGAAATTGTTCTATATTTTCATCAAATTTTGTTCTTTCATTGCTGTTTTGCTACTTTATTGGTTTGTCAACCATCGTGCTTCATTACTAGTAGACCATGTTACGGTCCTGGCCATATGTGTTGTTTTTATTTTCTTGTTCTTATAGGTGCCGTGCCTGATTGACCGGATTTGGGGGAAGTACAGGAAGCTGATTGGTCCATCCTACACTTCCTGGAGTTTTAAATGTACGGTTCCCAACAGCTAGCGAGGCTCTTTCTGGCAGCAGCACCTGTTTGCTGTTCTTGGTTTCCAAATCTTATTTAGCATTTTTGAATTGTTAGGTTTTGTGCAGTGGTTTTGTTTATAAATTGTATATTTTGTAAATAGTATTAAATCTGTAGGGGTGGACTGCCATTTTCTTTTGATTGTTTTCTCTTGTTTTCACATTAGGGAGTTAGGGTTAGCGACTATCTTTTGGTTTGTTTATTTCTATCAGGCTAGCTAGCACTTTCTGTGGGAAATGGCTTATTTTGTTTATTATGTTGGCCTTGGTTCGCCCTGAGTTGTAGTGTCATGTTTTGTTTGACACTTTCTTTCGTTTAAAATAAATATCATTCTGTTGGAACATCTCAATCCTGGATTTTGGTTTGAGGATCGGAGAGGGAACATGCAAATTTATCTTTGTATGTTTCACCCTGACCCCCTAGACAGGGGCGTAACAGACCAGTACAGTTATAGTACTTTGTACTTTGCCACATTTATCTTCTTCTTAGCAAGTGTCATGCATTCTGCTTTTCTAGCGTTTTTAAGAGCTGTTGATAATGTCAAATGCAGCTTACGGCCACACCGCTCTCTAAGCGCCCGATCTCGTCCGATCTCGGCAGCCAAATAGAGCCGGGCCTGGTTAGTACTTGGTAGGAAGACCGCCTGGGAATACCAGGTGCTGTAAGCTTTTTTGCTTGGGTTTACGGGCAGCTCAAGCTGGTGTTACTGCCTATTTATTCATAGAAATTGTTCTATATTTTCATCAAATTTTGTTCTTTCATTGCTGTTTTGCTACTTTATTGGTTTGTCAACCATCGTGCTTCATTACTAGTAGACCATGTTACGGTCATGGCCATATGTGTTGTTTTTATTTTCTTGTTCTTATAGGTGCCCTGCCTGATTGGCCGGATTTGGGGGAAGTACAGGAAGCTGATTGGTCCATCCTACACTTCCTGGAGTTTTAAAAGTACGGTTCCCAACAGCTAGCGAGGCTCTTTCTGGCAGCAGCACCTGTTTGCTGTTCTTAGTTTCCAAATCTTATTTAGCATTTTTGAATTGTTAGGTTTTGTGCCGTGGTTTTGTTTATAAATTGTATATTTTGTAAATAGTATTAAATCTGTAGGGGTGGACTGCCATTTTTCTTTTGATTGTTTTCTCTTGTTTTCACATTAGGGAGTTAGGGTTAGCGACTATCTTTTGGTTTGTTTATTTCTATCAGGCTAGCTAGCACTTTCTGTGGGAAATGGCTTATTTTGTTTATTATGTTGGCCTTGGTTCGCCCTGAGTTGTAGTGTCATGTTTTGTTTGGCACTTTCTTTCGTTTAAAATAAATATCATTCTGTTGGAACATCTCGATTCTGGATTTTGGTTTGGGGATCGGAGAGGGAACATGCTAATTTATCTTTGTATGTTGCACCCTGACCCCCTAGACAGGGGCGTAACAGACCAGTACAGTTATAGTACTTTGTACTTTGCCACATTTATCTTCTTCTTAGCAAGTGTCATGCATTCTGCTTCTCCAGCGTTTTTAAGAGCTGTTGATGATGTCAAATGCAGCTTACGGCCACACCGCTCTCTGAGCGCCCGATCTCGTCCGATCTCAGCAGCCAAATAGGGCCGGGCCTGGTTAGTACTTGGTAGGAAGACCGCCTGGGAATACCAGGTGCTGTAAGCTTTTTTGCTTGGGTTTACGGGCAGCACAAGCTGGTGTTACTGCCTATTTATTCATAGAAATTGTTCTATATTTTCATCAAATTTTGTTCTTTCATTGCTGTTTTGCTACTTTATTGGTTTGTCAACCATCGTGCTTCATTACTAGTAGACCATGTTACGGTCCTGGCCATATGTGTTGTTTTTATTTTCTTGTTCTTATAGGTGCCCTGCCTGATTGGCCGGATTTGGGGGAAGTACAGGAAGCTGATTGGTCCATCCTACACTTCCTGGAGTTTTAAAAGTACGGTTCCCAACAGCTAGCGAGGCTCTTTCTGGCAGCAGCACCTGTTTGCTGTTCTTGGTTTCCAAACCTTATTTAGCATTTTTGAATTGTTAGGTTTTGTGCCGTGGTTTTGTTTATAAATTGTATATTTTGTAAATAGTATTAAATCTGTAGGGGTGGACTGCCATTTTTCTTTTGATTGTTTTCTCTTGTTTTCGCATTAGGGAGTTAGGGTTAGCGACTGTCTTTTGGTTTGTTTCTTTCTATCAGGCTAGCTAGCACTTTCTGTGGGAAATGGCTTATTTTGTTTATTATGTTGGCCTTGGTTCGCCCTGAGTTGTAGTGTCATGTTTTGTTTGACACTTTCTTTCGTTTAAAATAAATATCATTCTGTTGGAACATCTCAATCCTGGATTTTGGTTTGGGGATTGGAGAGGGAACATGCAAATTTATCTTTGTATGTTTCACCCTGACCCCCTAGACAGGGGCGTAACAGACCAGTACAGTTATAGTACTTTGTACTTTGCCACATTTATCTTCTTCTTAGCAAGTGTCATGCATTCTGCTTCTCTAGCGTTTTTAAGAGCTGTTGATGATGTCAAATGCATGTTACGGCCACACCGCTCTCTAAGCGCCCGATCTCGTCCGATCTCGGCAGCCAAATAGGGCCGGGCCTGGTTAGTACTTGGTAGGAAGACCGCCTGGGAATACCAGGTGCTGTAAGCTTTTTTGCTTGGGTTTACGGGCAGCTCAAGCTGGTGTTACTGCCCATTTATTCATAGAAATTGTTCTATATTTTCATCAAATTTTGTTCTTTCATTGCTGTTTTGCTACTTTATTGGTTTGTCAACCATCGTGCTTCATTACTAGTAGACCATGTTACGGTCCTGGCCATATGTGTTGTTTTTATTTTCTTGTTCTTATAGGTGCCCTGCCTGATTGGCCGGATTGGGGGGCAGTACCGGAAGCTGAGTGGTCCATCCTACACTTCCTGGAGTTTTAAAAGTACGGTTCCCAACAGCTAGCGAGGCTCTTTCTGGCATCAGCACCTGTTTGCTGTTCTTGGTTTCCAAACCTTATTTAGCATTTTTGAATTGTTAGGTTTTGTGCCGTGGTTTTGTTTATAAATTGTATATTTTGTAAATAGTATTAAATCTGTAGGGGTGGACTGCCATTTTTCTATTGATTGTTTTCTCTTGTTTTCGCATTAGGGAGTTAGGGTTAGCGACTGTCTTTTGGTTTGTTTCTTTCTATCAGGCTAGCTAGCACTTTCTGTGGGAAATGGCTTATTTTGTTTATTATGTTGGCCTTGGTTCGCCCTGAGTTGTAGTGTCATGTTTTGTTTGACACTTTCTTTCGTTTAAAATAAATATCATTCTGTTGGAATATCTCAATCCTGGATTTTGGTTTGGGGATCGGAGAGGGAACATGCAAATTTATCTTTGTATGTTTCACCCTGACCCCCTAGACAGGGGCGTAACAGACCAGTACAGTTATAGTACTTTGTACTTTGCCACATTTATCTTCTTCTTAGCAAGTGTCATGCATTCTGCTTCTCTAGCGTTTTTAAGAGCTGTTGATGATATCAAATGCATGTTACGGCCACACCGCTCTCTAAGCGCCCGATCTCGTCCGATCTCGGCAGCCAAATAGGGCTGGGCCTGGTTAGTACTTGGTAGGAAGACCGCCTGGGAATACCAGGTGCTGTAAGCTTTTTTGCTTGGGTTTACGGGCAGCTCAAGCTGGTGTTACTGCCTATTTATTCATAGAAATTGTTCTATATTTTCATCAAATTTTGTTCTTTCATTGCTGTTTTGCTACTTTATTGGTTTGTCAACCATCGTGCTTCATTACTAGTAGACCATGTTACGGTCCTGGCCATATGTGTTGTTTTTATTTTCTTGTTCTTATAGGTGCCGTGCCTGATTGGCCGGATTTGGGGGAAGTACAGGAAGCTGATTGGTCCATCCTACACTTCCTGGAGTTTTAAATGTACGGTTCCCAACAGCTAGCGAGGCTCTTTCTGGCAGCAGCACCTGTTTGCTGTTCTTGGTTTCCAAATCTTATTTAGCATTTTTGAATTGTTAGGTTTTGTGCCGTGGTTTTGTTTATAAATTGTATATTTTGTAAATAGTATTAAATCTGTAGGGGTGGACTGCCATTTTCTTTTGATTGTTTTCTCTTGTTTTCACATTAGGGAGTTAGGGTTAGCGACTATCTTTTTGTTTGTTTATTTCTATCAGGCTAGCTAGCACTTTCTGTGGGAAATGGCTTATTTTGTTTATTATGTTGGCCTTGGTTCGCCCTGAGTTGTAGTGTCATGTTTTGTTTGACACTTTCTTTCGTTTAAAATAAATATCATTCTGTTGGAACATCTCAATCCTGGATTTTGGTTTGGGGATCGGAGAGGGAACATGCAAATTTATCTTTGTATGTTTCACCCTGACCCCCTAGACAGGGGCGTAACAGACCAGTACAGTTATAATACTTTGTACTTTGCCACATTTATCTTCTTCTTAGCAAGTGTCATGCATTCTGCTTCTCCAGCGTTTTTAAGAGCTGTTGATGATGTCAAATGCAGCTTACGGCCACACCGCTCTCTAAGCGCCCGATCTCGTCCGATCTCGGCAGCCAAATAGAGCCGGGCCTGGTTAGTACTTGGTAGGAAGACCGCCTGGGAATACCACGTGCTGTAAACTTCTTTGCTTGGGTTTACGGGCAGCACAAGCTGGTGTTACTGCCTATTTATTCATAGAAATTGTTCTATATTTTCATCAAATTTTGTTCTTTCATTGCTGTTTTGCTACTTTATTGGTTTGCCAACCATCGTGCTTCATTACTAGTAGACCATGTTACGGTCCTGGCCATATGTGTTGTTTTTATTTTGTTGTTCTTATAGGTGCCCTGCCTGATTGGCCGGATTGGGGGGCAGTACAGGAAGCGGATTGGTCCATCCTACACTTCCTGGAGTTTTAAAAGTACGGTTCCCAACAGCTAGCGAGGCTCTTTCTGGCATCAGCACCTGTTTGCTGTTCTTGGTTTCCAAACCTTATTTAGCATTTTTGAATTGTTAGGTTTTGTGCCGTGGTTTTGTTTATAAATTGTATATTTTGTAAATAGTATTAAATCTGTAGGGGTGAACTGCCATTTTCTTTGGACTGTTTTCACATTAGGGAGTTAGGGTTAGCGACTGTCTTTTGGTTTGTTTATTTCTATCAGGCTAGCTAGCACTTTCTGTGGGAAATGGCTTATTTTGTTTATTATGTTGGCCTTGGTTCGCCCTGAGTTGTAGTGTCATGTTTTGTTTGACACTTTCTTTCGTTTAAAATAAATATCATTCTGTTGGAACATCTCGATCCTGGATTTTGGTTTGGGGATCGGAGATGGAACATGCTAATTTATCTTTGTGTGTTGCACCCTGACCCCCTAGACAGGGGCGTAACAGACCAGTACAGTTATAGTACTTTGTACTTTGCCACATTTATCTTCTTCTTAGCAAGTGTCATGCATTCTGCTTCTCCAGCGTTTTTAAGAGCTGTTGATGATGTCAAATGCAGCTTACGGCCACACCGCTTTCTAAGCGCCCGATCTCGTCCGATCTCGGCAGCCAAATAGAGCCGGGCCTGGTTAGTACTTGGTAGGAAGACCGCCTGGGAATACCAGGTGCTGTAAGCTTTTTTGCTTGGGTTTACGGGCAGCACAAGCTGGTGTTACTGCCTATTTATTCATAGAAATTGTTCTATATTTTCATCAAATTTTGTTCTTTCATTGCTGTTTTGCTACTTTATTGGTTTGTCAACCATCGTGCTTCATTACTAGTAGACCATGTTATGGTCCTGGCCATATGTGATGTTTTTATTTTGTTGTTCTTATAGGTGCCCTGCCTGATTGGCCGGATTTGGGGGAAGTACAGGAAGCTGATTGGTCCATCCTACACTTCCTGGAGTTTTAAAAGTACGGTTCCCAACAGCTAGCGAGGCTCTTTCTGGCAGCAGCACCTGTTTGCTGTTCTTGGTTTCCAAACCTTATTTAGCATTTTTGAATTGTTAGGTTTTGTGCCGTGGTTTTGTTTATAAATTGTATATTTTGTAAATAGTATTAAATCTGTAGGGGTGGACTGCCATTTTCTTTTGATTGTTTTCTCTTGTTTTCACATTAGGGAGTTAGGGTTAGCGACTGTCTTTTGGTTTGTTGATTTCTATCAGGCTAGCTAGCACTTTCTGTGGGAAATGGCTTATTTTGTTTATTATGTTGGCCTTGGTTCGCCCTGAGTTGTAGTGTCATGTTTTGTTTGACACTTTCTTTCGTTTAAAATAAATATCATTCTGTTGGAACATCTCGATCCTGGATTTTGGTTTGGGGATCGGAGAGGGAACATGCTAATTTATCTTTGTATGTTGCACCCTGAGCCCCTAGACAGGGGCGTAACAGACCAGTACAGTTATAGTCCTTTGTACTTTGCCACATTTATCTTCTTCTTAGCAAGTGTCATGCATTCTGCTTCTCCAGCGTTTTTAAGAGCTGTTGATGATGTCAAATGCAGCTTACGGCCACACCGCTCTCTAAGCGCCCGATCTCGTCAGATCTCGGCAGCCAAATAGAGCCGGGCCTGGTTAGTACTTGGTAGGAAGACCGCCTGGGAATACCAGGTGCTGTAAGCTTTTTTGCTTGGGTTTACGGGCAGCACAAGCTGGTGTTACTGCCTATTTATTCATAGAAATTGTTCTATATTTTCATCAAATTTTGTTCTTTCATTGCTGTTTTGCTACTTTATTGGTTTGTCAACCATCGTGCTTCATTACTAGTAGACCATGTTACGGTCCTGGCCATATGTGTTGTTTTTATTTTCTTGTTCTTATACGTGCCCTGCCTGATTGGCCGGATTTGGGGGAAGTACAGGAAGCTGATTGGTCCATCCTACACTTCCTGGAGTTTTAAAAGTACGGTTCCCAACAGCTAGCGAGGCTCTTTCTGGCAGCAGCACCTGTTTGCTGTTCTTGCTTTCCAAACCTTATTTAGCATTTTTGAATTGTTAGGTTTTGTGCCGTGGTTTTGTTTATAAATTATATATTTTGTAAATAGTATTAAATCTGTAGGGGTGGACTGCCATTTTCTTTTGATTGTTTTCTCTTGTTTTCACATTAGGGAGTTAGGGTTAGCGACTGTCTTTTGGTTTGTTTATTTCTATCAGGCTAGCTAGCACTTTCTGTGGGAAATGGCTTATTTTGTTTATTATGTTGGCCTTGGTTCACCCTGAGTTGTAGTGTCATGTTTTGTTTGACACTTTCTTTCGTTTAAAATAAATATCATTCTGTTGGAACATCTCGATCCTGGATTTTGGTTTGGGGATCGGAGAGGGAACATGCTAATTTATCTTTGTATGTTTCACCCTGACCCCCTAGACAGGGGCGTAACAGACCAGTACAGTTATAGTACTTTGTACTTTGCCACATTTATCTTCTTCTTAGCAAGTGTCATGCATTCTGCTTCTCTAGCGTTTTTAAGAGCTGTTGATGATGTCAAATGCAGCTTACGGCCACACCGCTCTCTAAGCGCCCGCTCTCTAAGCGCCCGATCTCGTCCGATCTCGGCAGCCAAATAGAGCCGGGCCTGGTTAGTACTTGGTAGGAAGACCGCCTGGGAATACCAGGTGCTGTAAGCTTTTTTGCTTGGGTTTACGGGCAGCACAAGCTGGTGTTACTGCCTATTTATTCATAGAAATTGTTCTATATTTTCATCAAATTTTGTTCTTTCATTGCTGTTTTGCTACTTTATTGGTTTGCCAACCATCGTGCTTCATTACTAGTAGACCATGTTACGGTCCTGGCCATATGTGTTGTTTTTATTTTCTTGTTCTTATAGGTGCCCTGCCTGATTGGCCGGATTGGGGGGCAGTACAGGAAGCTGATTGGTCCATCCTACACTTCCTGGAGTTTTAAAAGTACGGTTCCCAACAGCTAGCGAGGCTCTTTCTGGCATCAGCACCTGTTTGCTGTTCTTGGTTTCCAAACCTTATTTAGCATTTTTGAATTGTTAGGTTTTGTGCCGTGGTTTTGTTTATAAATTGTATATTTTGTAAATAGTATTAAATCTGTAGGGGTGAACTGCCATTTTCTTTGGACTGTTTTCACATTAGGGAGTTAGGGTTAGCGACTGTCTTTTGGTTTGTTTATTTCTATCAGGCTAGCTAGCACTTTCTGTGGGAAATGGCTTATTTTGTTTATTATGTTGGCCTTGGTTCACCCTGAGTTGTAGTGTCATGTTTTGTTTGACACTTTCTTTCGTTTAAAATAAATATCATTCTGTTGGAACATCTCGATCCTGGATTTTGGTTTGGGGATCGGAGAGGGAACATGCTAATTTATCTTTGTATGTTGCACCCTGACCCCCTAGACAGGGGTGTAACAGACCAGTACAGTTATAGTACTTTGTACTTTGCCACATTTATCTTCTTCTTAGCAAGTGTCATGCATTCTGCTTCTCCAGCGTTTTTAAGAGCTGTTGATGATGTCAAATGCAGCTTACGGCCACACCGCTCTCTAAGCGCCCGATCTCGTCCGATCTCGGCAGCCAAATAGAGCCGGGCCTGGTTAGTACTTGGTAGGAAGACCGCCTGGGAATACCAGGTGCTGTAAGCTTTTTTGCTTGGGTTTACGGGCAGCACAAGCTGGTGTTACTGCCTATTTATTCATAGAAATTGTTCTATATTTTCATCAAATTTTGTTCTTTCATTGCTGTTTTGCTACTTTATTGGTTTGTCAACCATCGTGCTTCATTACTAATAGACCATGTTACGGTCCTGGCCATATGTGTTGTTTTTATTTTCTTGTTCTTATAGGTGCCCTGCCTGATTGGCCGGATTGGGGGGCAGTACAGGAAGCTGATTGGTCCATCCTACACTTCCTGGAGTTTTAAATGTACGGTTCCCAACAGCTAGCGAGGCTCTTTCTGGCAGCAGCACCTGTTTGCTGTTCTTGGTTTCCAAATCTTATTTAGCATTTTTGAATTGTTAGGTTTTGTGCCGTGGTTTTGTTTATAAATTGTATATTTTGTAAATAGTATTAAATCTGTAGGGGTGGACTGCCATTTTCTTTTGATTGTTTTCTCTTGTTTTCACATTAGGGAGTTAGGGTTAGCGACTATCTTTTGGTTTTTTTATTTCTATCAGGCTAGCTAGCACTTTCTGTGGGAAATGGCTTATTTTGTTTATTATGTTGGCCTTGGTTCGCCCTGAGTTGTAGTGTCATGTTTTGTTTGACACTTTCTTTCGTTTAAAATAAATATCATTCTGTTGGAACATCTCAATCCTGGATTTTGGTTTGGGGATCGGAGAGGGAACATGCAAATTTATCTTTGTATGTTTCACCCTGACCCCCTAGACAGGGGCGTAACAGACCAGTACAGTTATAGTACTTTGTACTTTGCCACATTTATCTTCTTCTTAGCAAGTGTCATGCATTCTGCTTTTCTAGCGTTTTTAAGAGCTGTTGATAATGTCAAATGCAGCTTACGGCCACACCGCTCTCTAAGCGCCCGATCTCGTCCGATCTCGGCAGCCAAATAGAGCCGGGCCTGGTTAGTACTTGGTAGGAAGACCGCCTGGGAATACCAGGTGCTGTAAGCTTTTTTGCTTGGGTTTACGGGCAGCTCAAGCTGGTGTTACTGCCTATTTATTCATAGAAATTGTTCTATATTTTCATCAAATTTTGTTCTTTCATTGCTGTTTTGCTACTTTATTGGTTTGTCAACCATCGTGCTTCATTACTAGTAGACCATGTTACGGTCATGGCCATATGTGTTGTTTTTATTTTCTTGTTCTTATAGGTGCCCTGCCTGATTGGCCGGATTTGGGGGAAGTACAGGAAGCTGATTGGTCCATCCTACACTTCCTGGAGTTTTAAAAGTACGGTTCCCAACAGCTAGCGAGGCTCTTTCTGGCAGCAGCACCTGTTTGCTGTTCTTAGTTTCCAAATCTTATTTAGCATTTTTGAATTGTTAGGTTTTGTGCCGTGGTTTTGTTTATAAATTGTATATTTTGTAAATAGTATTAAATCTGTAGGGGTGGACTGCCATTTTTCTTTTGATTGTTTTCTCTTGTTTTCACATTAGGGAGTTAGGGTTAGCGACTATCTTTTGGTTTGTTTATTTCTATCAGGCTAGCTAGCACTTTCTGTGGGAAATGGCTTATTTTGTTTATTATGTTGGCCTTGGTTCGCCCTGAGTTGTAGTGTCATGTTTTGTTTGGCACTTTCTTTCGTTTAAAATAAATATCATTCTGTTGGAACATCTCGATTCTGGATTTTGGTTTGGGGATCGGAGAGGGAACATGCTAATTTATCTTTGTATGTTGCACCCTGACCCCCTAGACAGGGGCGTAACAGACCAGTACAGTTATAGTACTTTGTACTTTGCCACATTTATCTTCTTCTTAGCAAGTGTCATGCATTCTGCTTCTCCAGCGTTTTTAAGAGCTGTTGATGATATCAAATGCATGTTACGGCCACACCGCTCTCTAAGCGCCCGATCTCGTCCGATCTCGGCAGCCAAATAGGGCCGGGCCTGGTTAGTACTTGGTAGGAAGACCGCCTGGGAATACCAGGTGCTGTAAGCTTTTTTGCTTGGGTTTACGGGCAGCTCAAGCTGGTGTTACTGCCTATTTATTCATAGAAATTGTTCTATATTTTCATCAAATTTTGTTCTTTCATTGCTGTTTTGCTACTTTATTGGTTTGTCAACCATCGTGCTTCATTACTAGTAGACCATGTTACGGTCATGGCCATATGTGTTGTTTTTATTTTCTTGTTCTTATAGGTGCCCTGCCTGATTGGCCGGATTTGGGGGAAGTACAGGAAGCTGATTGGTCCATCCTACACTTCCTGGAGTTTTAAAAGTACGGTTCCCAACAGCTAGCGAGGCTCTTTCTGGCAGCAGCACCTGTTTGCTGTTCTTAGTTTCCAAATCTTATTTAGCATTTTTGAATTGTTAGGTTTTGTGCCGTGGTTTTGTTTATAAATTGTATATTTTGTAAATAGTATTAAATCTGTAGGGGTGGACTGCCATTTTTCTTTTGATTGTTTTCTCTTGTTTTCACATTAGGGAGTTAGGGTTAGCGACTATCTTTTGGTTTGTTTATTTCTATCAGGCTAGCTAGCACTTTCTGTGGGAAATGGCTTATTTTGTTTATTATGTTGGCCTTGGTTCGCCCTGAGTTGTAGTGTCATGTTTTGTTTGACACTTTCTTTCGTTTAAAATAAATATCATTCTGTTGGAACATCTCAATCCTGGATTTTGGTTTGGGGATCGGAGAGGGAACATGCAAATTTATCTTTGTATGTTTCACCCTGACCCCCTAGACAGGGGCGTAACAGACCAGTACAGTTATAGTACTTTGTACTTTGCCACATTTATCTTCTTCTTAGCAAGTGTCATGCATTCTGCTTCTCTAGCGTTTTTAAGAGCTGTTGATAATGTCAAATGCAGCTTACGGCCACACCGCTCTGTAAGCGCCCGATCTCGTCCGATCTCGGCAGCCAAATAGAGCCGGGCCTGGTTAGTACTTGGTAGGAAGACCGCCTGGGAATACCAGGTGCTGTAAGCTTTTTTGCTTGGGTTTACAGGCAGCACAAGCTGGTGTTACTGCCTATTTATTCATAGAAATTGTTCTATATTTTCATCAAATTTTGTTCTTTCATTGCTGTTTTGCTACTTTATTGGTTTGCCAACCATCGTGCTTCATTACTAGTAGACCATGTTACGGTCCTGGCCATATGTGTTGTTTTTATTTTCTTGTTCTTATAGGTGCCCTGCCTGATTGGCCGGATTGGGGGGCAGTACAGGAAGCTGATTGGTCCATCCTACACTTCCTGGAGTTTTAAAAGTACGGTTCCCAACAGCTAGCGAGGCTCTTTCTGGCATCAGCACCTGTTTGCTGTTCTTGGTTTCCAAACCTTATTTAGCATTTTTGAATTGTTAGGTTTTGTGCCGTGGTTTTGTTTATAAATTGTATATTTTGTAAATAGTATTAAATCTGTAGGGGTGAACTGCCATTTTCTTTGGACTATTTTCACATTAGGGAGTTAGGGTTAGCGACTGTCTTTTGGTTTGTTTATTTCTATCAGGCTAGCTAGCACTTTCTGTGGGAAATGGCTTATTTTGTTTATTATGTTGGCCTTGGTTCGCCCTGAGTTGTAGTGTCATGTTTTGTTTGACACTTTCTTTCGTTTAAAATAAATATCATTCTGTTGGAACATCTCGATCCTGGATTTTGGTTTGGGGATCGGAGAGGGAACATGCTAATTTATCTTTGTATGTTGCACCCTGACCCCCTAGAAAGGGGCGTAACAGACCAGTACAGTTATAGTACTTTGTACTTTGCCACATTTATCTTCTTCTTAGCAAGTGTCATGCATTCTGCTTCTCCAGCGTTTTTAAGAGCTGTTGATGATATCAAATGCAGCTTACGGCCACACCGCTCTCTAAGCGCCCGATCTCGTCCGATCTCGGCAGCCAAATAGAGCCGGGCCTGGTTAGTACTTGGTAGGAAGACCGCCTGGGAATACCAGGTGCTGTAAGCTTTTTTGCTTGGGTTTACGGGCAGCACAAGCTGGTGTTACTGCCTATTTATTCATAGAAATTGTTCTATATTTTCATCAAATTTTGTTCTTTCATTGCTGTTTTGCTACTTTATTGGTTTGCCAACCATCGTGCTTCATTACTAGTAGACCATGTTACGGTCCTGGCCATATGTGTTGTTTTTATTTTCTTGTTCTTATAGGTGCCCTGCCTGATTGGCTGGATTGGGGGGCAGTACAGGAAGCTGATTGGTCCATCCTACACTTCCTGGAGTTTTAAAAGTACGGTTCCCAACAGCTAGCGAGGCTCTTTCTGGCAGCAGCACCTGTTTGCTGTTCTTGGTTTCCAAATCTTATTTAGCATTTTTGAATTGTTAGGTTTTGTGCCGTGGTTTTGTTTATAAATTGTATATTTTGTAAATAGTATTAAATCTGTAGGGGTGGACTGCCATTTTCTTTTGATTGTTTTCTCTTGTTTTCACATTAGGGAGTTAGGGTTAGCGACTATCTTTTGGTTTGTTTATTTCTATCAGGCTAGCTAGCACTTTCTGTGGGAAATGGCTTATTTTGTTTATTATGTTGGCCTTGGTTCGCCCTGAGTTGTAGTGTCATGTTTTGTTTGACACTTTCTTTCGTTTAAAATAAATATCATTCTGTTGGAACATCTCAATCCTGGATTTTGGTTTGAGGATCGGAGAGGGAACATGCAAATTTATCTTTGTATGTTTCACCCTGACCCCCTAGACAGGGGCGTAACAGACCAGTACAGTTATAGTACTTTGTACTTTGCCACATTTATCTTCTTCTTAGCAAGTGTCATGCATTCTGCTTCTCTAGCGTTTTTAAGAGCTGTTGATAATGTCAAATGCAGCTTACGGCCACACCGCTCTGTAAGCGCCCGATCTCGTCCGATCTCGGCAGCCAAATAGAGCCGGGCCTGGTTAGTACTTGGTAGGAAGACCGCCTGGGAATACCAGGTGCTGTAAGCTTTTTTGCTTGGGTTTACAGGCAGCACAAGCTGGTGTTACTGCCTATTTATTCATAGAAATTGTTCTATATTTTCATCAAATTTTGTTCTTTCATTGCTGTTTTGCTACTTTATTGGTTTGCCAACCATCGTGCTTCATTACTAGTAGACCATGTTACGGTCCTGGCCATATGTGTTGTTTTTATTTTCTTGTTCTTATAGGTGCCCTGCCTGATTGGCCGGATTGGGGGGCAGTACAGGAAGCTGATTGGTCCATCCTACACTTCCTGGAGTTTTAAAAGTACGGTTCCCAACAGCTAGCGAGGCTCTTTCTGGCATCAGCACCTGTTTGCTGTTCTTGGTTTCCAAACCTTATTTAGCATTTTTGAATTGTTAGGTTTTGTGCCGTGGTTTTGTTTATAAATTGTATATTTTGTAAATAGTATTAAATCTGTAGGGGTGAACTGCCATTTTCTTTGGACTGTTTTCACATTAGGGAGTTAGGGTCAGCGACTGTCTTTTGGTTTGTTTATTTCTATCAGGCTAGCTAGCACTTTCTGTGGGAAATGGCTTATTTTGTTTATTATGTTGGCCTTGGTTCGCCCTGAGTTGTAGTGTCATGTTTTGTTTGACACTTTCTTTCGTTTAAAATAAATATCATTCTGTTGGAACATCTCGATCCTGGATTTTGGTTTGGGGATCGGAGAGGGAACATGCTAATTTATCTTTGTATGTTGCACCCTGACCCCCTAGAAAGGGGCGTAACAGACCAGTACAGTTATAGTACTTTGTACTTTGCCACATTTATCTTCTTCTTAGCAAGTGTCATGCATTCTGCTTCTCCAGCGTTTTTAAGAGCTGTTGATGATATCAAATGCAGCTTACGGCCACACCGCTCTCTAAGCGCCCGATCTCGTCCGATCTCGGCAGCCAAATAGAGCCGGGCCTGGTTAGTACTTGGTAGGAAGACCGCCTGGGAATACCAGGTGCTGTAAGCTTTTTTGCTTGGGTTTACGGGCAGCACAAGCTGGTGTTACTGCCTATTTATTCATAGAAATTGTTCTATATTTTCATCAAATTTTGTTCTTTCATTGCTGTTTTGCTACTTTATTGGTTTGCCAACCATCGTGCTTCATTACTAGTAGACCATGTTACGGTCCTGGCCATATGTGTTGTTTTTATTTTCTTGTTCTTATAGGTGCCCTGCCTGATTGGCTGGATTGGGGGGCAGTACAGGAAGCTGATTGGTCCATCCTACACTTGCTGGAGTTTTAAAAGTACGGTTCCCAACAGCTAGCGAGGCTCTTTCTGGCAGCAGCACCTGTTTGCTGTTCTTGGTTTCCAAATCTTATTTAGCATTTTTGAATTGTTAGGTTTTGTGCCGTGGTTTTGTTTATAAATTGTATATTTTGTAAATAGTATTAAATCTGTAGGGGTGGACTGCCATTTTCTTTTGATTGTTTTCTCTTGTTTTCACATTAGGGAGTTAGGGTTAGCGACTGTCTTTTGGTTTGTTTATTTCTATCAGGCTAGCTAGCACTTTCTGTGGGAAATGGCTTATTTTGTTTATTATGTTGGCCTTGGTTCGCCCTGAGTTGTAGTGTCATGTTTTGTTTGACACTTTCTTTCGTTTAAAATAAATATCATTCTGTTGGAACATCTCAATCCTGGATTTTGGTTTGAGGATCGGAGAGGGAACATGCAAATTTATCTTTGTATGTTTCACCCTGACCCCCTAGACAGGGGCGTAACAGACCAGTACAGTTATAGTACTTTGTACTTTGCCACATTTATCTTCTTCTTAGCAAGTGTCATGCATTCTGCTTCTCTAGCGTTTTTAAGAGCTGTTGATAATGTCAAATGCAGCTTACGGCCACACCGCTCTCTAAGCGCCCGATCTCGTCCGATCTCGGCAGCCAAATAGAGCCGGGCCTGGTTAGTACTTGGTAGGAAGACCGCCTGGGAATACCAGGTGCTGTAAGCTTTTTTGCTTGGGTTTACGGGCAGCACAAGCTGGTGTTACTGCCTATTTATTCATAGAAATTGTTCTATATTTTCATCAAATTTTGTTCTTTCATTGCTGTTTTGCTACTTTATTGGTTTGTCAACCATCGTGCTTCATTACTAGTAGACCATGTTACGGTCATGGCCATATGTGTTGTTTTTATTTTCTTGTTCTTATAGGTGCCCTGCCTGATTGGCCGGATTTGGGGGAAGTACAGGAAGCTGATTGGTCCATCCTACACTTCCTGGAGTTTTAAAAGTACGGTTCCCAACAGCTAGCGAGGCTCTTTCTGGCAGCAGCACCTGTTTGCTGTTCTTAGTTTCCAAATCTTATTTAGCATTTTTGAATTGTTAGGTTTTGTGCCGTGGTTTTGTTTATAAATTGTATATTTTGTAAATAGTATTAAATCTGTAGAGGTGGACTGCCATTTTTCTTTTGATTGTTTTCTCTTGTTTTCACATTAGGGAGTTAGGGTTAGCGACTATCTTTTGGTTTGTTTATTTCTATCAGGCTAGCTAGCACTTTCTGTGGGAAATGGCTTATTTTGTTTATTATGTTGGCCTTGGTTCGCCCTGAGTTGTAGTGTCATGTTTTGTTTGACACTTTCTTTCGTTTAAAATAAATATCATTCTGTTGGAACATCTCGATTCTGGATTTTGGTTTGGGGATCGGAGAGGGAACATGCTAATTTATCTTTGTATGTTGCACCCTGACCCCCTAGACAGGGGCGTAACAGACCAGTACAGTTATAGTACTTTGTACTTTGCCACATTTATCTTCTTCTTAGCAAGTGTCATGCATTCTGCTTCTCCAGCGTTTTTAAGAGCTGTTGATGATGTCAAATGCAGCTTACGGCCACACCGCTCTCTGAGCGCCCGATCTCGTCCGATCTCGGCAGCCAAATAGGGCCGGGCCTGGTTAGTACTTGGTAGGAAGACCGCCTGGGAATACCAGGTGCTGTAAGCTTTTTTGCTTGGGTTTACGGGCAGCACAAGCTGGTGTTACTGCCTATTTATTCATAGAAATTGTTCTATATTTTCATCAAATTTTGTTCTTTCATTGCTGTTTTGCTACTTTATTGGTTTGTCAACCATCGTGCTTCATTACTAGTAGACCATGTTACGGTCCTGGCCATATGTGTTGTTTTTATTTTCTTGTTCTTATAGGTGCCCTGCCTGATTGGCCGGATTGGGGGGCAGTACAGGAAGCTGATTGGTCCATCCTACACTTCCTGGAGTTTTAAAAGTACGGTTCCCAACAGCTAGCGAGGCTCTTTCTGGCATCAGCACCTGTTTGCTGTTCTTGGTTTCCAAACCTTATTTAGCATTTTTGAATTGTTAGGTTTTGTGCCGTGGTTTTGTTTATAAATTGTATATTTTGTAAATAGTATTAAATCTGTAGGGGTGAACTGCCATTTTCTTTGGACTGTTTTCACATTAGGGAGTTAGGGTTAGCGACTGTCTTTTGGTTTGTTTATTTCTATCAGGCTAGCTAGCACTTTCTGTGGGAAATGGCTTATTTTGTTTATTATGTTGGCCTTGGTTCGCCCTGAGTTGTAGTGTCATGTTTTGTTTGACACTTTCTTTCGTTTAAAATAAATATCATTCTGTTGGAACATCTCGATCCTGGATTTTGGTTTGGGGATCGGAGAGGGAACATGCTAATTTATCTTTGTATGTTGCACCCTGACCCCCTAGAAAGGGGCGTAACAGACCAGTACAGTTATAGTACTTTGTACTTTGCCACATTTATCTTCTTCTTAGCAAGTGTCATGCATTCTGCTTCTCCAGCGTTTTTAAGAGCTGTTGATGATATCAAATGCAGCTTACGGCCACACCGCTCTCTAAGCGCCTGATCTCGTCCGATCTCGGCAGCCAAATAGAGCCGGGCCTGGTTAGTACTTGGTAGGAAGACCGCCTGGGAATACCAGGTGCTGTAAGCTTTTTTGCTTGGGTTTACGGGCAGCACAAGCTGGTGTTACTGCCTATTTATTCATAGAAATTGTTCTATATTTTCATCAAATTTTGTTCTTTCATTGCTGTTTTGCTACTTTATTGGTTTGCCAACCATCGTGCTTCATTACTAGTAGACCATGTTACGGTCCTGGCCATATGTGTTGTTTTTATTTTCTTGTTCTTATAGGTGCCCTGCCTGATTGGCTGGATTGGGGGGCAGTACAGGAAGCTGATTGGTCCATCCTACACTTCCTGGAGTTTTAAAAGTATGGTTCCCAACAGCTAGCGAGGCTCTTTCTGGCATCAGCACCTGTTTGCTGTTCTTGGTTTCCAAACCTTATTTAGCATTTTTGAATTGTTAGGTTTTGTGCCGTGGTTTTGTTTATAAATTGTATATTTTGTAAATAGTATTAAATCTGTAGGGGTGAACTGCCATTTTCTTTGGACTGTTTTCACATTAGGGAGTTAGGGTTAGCGACTGTCTTTTGGTTTGTTTCTTTCTATCAGGCTAGCTAGCACTTTCTGTGGGAAATGGCTTATTTTGTTTATTATGTTGGCCTTGGTTCGCCCTGAGTTGTAGTGTCATGTTTTGTTTGACACTTTCTTTCGTTTAAAATAAATATCATTCTGTTGGAACATCTCGATCCTGGATTTTGGTTTGGGGATCGGAGAGGGAACATGCTAATTTATCTTTGTATGTTGCACCCTGACCCCCTAGAAAGGGGCGTAACAGACCAGTACAGTTATAGTAGTTTGTACTTTGCCATATTTATCTTCTTCTTAGCAAGTGTCATGCATTCTGCTTCTCCAGCGTTTTTAAGAGCTGTTGATGATATCAAATGCAGCTTACGGCCACACCGCTCTCTAAGCGCCCGATCTCGTCCGATCTCGGCAGCCAAATAGGGCCGGGCCTGGTTAGTACTTGGTAGGAAGACCGCCTGGGAATACCAGGTGCTGTAAGCTTTTTTGCTTGGGTTTACGGGCAGCTCAAGCTGGTGTTACTGCCTATTTATTCATAGAAATTGTTCTATATTTTCATCAAATTTTGTTCTTTCATTGCTGTTTTGCTACTTTATTGGTTTGTCAACCATCGTGCTTCATTACTAGTAGACCATGTTACGGTCCTGGCCATATGTGTTGTTTTTATTTTCTTGTTCTTATAGGTGCCGTGCCTGATTGGCCGGATTTGGGGGAAGTACAGGAAGCTGATTGGTCCATCCTACACTTCCTGGAGTTTTAAATGTACGGTTCCCAACAGCTAGCGAGGCTCTTTCTGGCAGCAGCACCTGTTTGCTGTTCTTGGTTTCCAAATCTTATTTAGCATTTTTGAATTGTTAGGTTTTGTGCCGTGGTTTTGTTTATAAATTGTATATTTTGTAAATAGTATTAAATCTGTAGGGGTGGACTGCCATTTTCTTTTGATTGTTTTCTCTTGTTTTCACATTAGGGAGTTAGGGTTAGCGACTGTCTTTTGGTTTGTTTCTTTCTATCAGGCTAGCTAGCACTTTCTGTGGGAAATGGCTTATTTTGTTTATTATGTTGGCCTTGGTTCGCCCTGAGTTGTAGTGTCATGTTTTGTTTGACACTTTCTTTCGTTTAAAATAAATATCATTCTGTTGGAACATCTCGATCCTGGATTTTGGTTTGGGGATCGGAGAGGGAACATGCAAATTTATCTTTGTATGTTTCACCCTGACCCCCTAGACAGGGGCGTAACAGACCAGTACAGTTATAGTACTTTGTACTTTGCCACATTTATCTTCTTCTTAGCAAGTGTCATGCATTCTGCTTCTCTAGCGTTTTTAAGAGCTGTTGATGATGTCAAATGCAGCTTACGACCACACCGCTCTCTAAGCGCCCGATCTCGTCCGATCTCGGCAGCCAGATAGGGCCGGGCCTGGTTAGTACTTGGTAGGAAGACCGCCTGGGAATACCAGGTGCTGTAAGCTTTTTTGCTTGGGTTTACGGGCAGCACAAGCTGGTGTTACTGCCTATTTATTCATAGAAATTGTTCTATATTTTCATCAAATTTTGTTCCTTCATTGCTGTTTTGCTACTTTATTGGTTTGCCAACCATCGTGCTTCATTACTAGTAGACCATGTTACGGTCCTGGCCATATGTGTTGTTTTTATTTTCTTGTTCTTATAAGTGCCCTGCCTGATTGGCCGGATTGGGGGGCAGTACAGGAAGCTGATTGGTCCATCCTACACTTCCTGGAGTTTTAAAAGTACGGTTCCCAACAGCTAGCGAGGCTCTTTCTGGCAGCAGCACCTCTTTGCTGTTCTTGCTTTCCAAACCTTATTTATTATCACCTTATTTATTATCATTTTTGAATTGTTAGGTTTTGTGCCGTGGTTTTGTTTATAAATTGTATATTTTGTAAATAGTATTAAATCTGTAGGGGTGAACTGCCATTTTCTTTGGACTGTTTTCACATTAGGGAGTTAGGGTTAGCGACTGTCTTTTGGTTTGTTTATTTCTATCAGGCTAGCTAGCACTTTCTGTGGGAAATGGCTTATTTTGTTTATTATGTTGGCCTTGGTTCGCCCTGAGTTGTAGTGTCATGTTTTGTTTGACACTTTCTTTCGTTTAAAATAAATATCATTCTGTTGGAACATCTCGATCCTGGATTTTGGTTTGGGGATCGGAGAGGGAACATGCTAATTTATCTTTGTATGTTGCACCCTGACCCCCTAGAAAGGGGCGTAACAGACCAGTACAGTTATAGTACTTTGTACTTTGCCACATTTATCTTCTTCTTAGCAATTGTCATGCATTCTGCTTCTCCAGCGTTTTTAAGAGCTGTTGATGATATCAAATGCAGCTTACGGCCACACCGCTCTCTAAGCGCCCGATCTCGTCCGATCTCGGCAGCCAAATAGAGCCGGGCCTGGTTAGTACTTGGTAGGAAGACCGCCTGGGAATACCAGGTGCTGTAAGCTTTTTTGCTTGGGTTTACGGGCAGCACAAGCTGGTGTTACTGCCTATTTATTCATAGAAATTGTTCTATATTTTCATCAAATTTTGTTCTTTCATTGCTGTTTTGCTACTTTATTGGTTTGTCAACCATCGTGCTTCATTACTAGTAGACCATGTTACGGTCCTGGCCATATGTGTTGTTTTTATTTTCTTGTTCTTATAGGTGCCCTGCCTGATTGGCCGGATTTGGGGGAAGTACAGGACGCTGATTGGTCCATCCTACACTTCCTGGAGTTTTAAATGTACGGTTCCCAACAGCTAGCGAGGCTCTTTCTGGCAGCAGCACCTGTTTGTTGTTCTTGGTTTCCAAATCTTATTTAGCATTTTTGAATTGTTAGGTTTTGTGCCGTGGTTTTGTTTATAAATTGTATATTTTGTAAATAGTATTAAATCTGTAGGGGTGGACTGCCATTTTCTTTTGATTGTTTTCTCTTGTTTTCACATTAGGGAGTTAGGGTTAGCGACTATCTTTTGGTTTGTTTATTTCTATCAGGCTAGCTAGCACTTTCTGTGGGAAATGGCTTATTTTGTTTATTATGTTGGCCTTGGTTCGCCCTGAGTTGTAGTGTCATGTTTTGTTTGACACTTTCTTTCGTTTAAAATAAATATCATTCTGTTGGAACATCTCAATCCTGGATTTTGGTTTGAGGATCGGAGAGGGAACATGCAAATTTATCTTTGTATGTTTCACCCTGACCCCCTAGACAGGGGCGTAACAGACCAGTACAGTTATAGTACTTTGTACTTTGCCACATTTATCTTCTTCTTAGCAAGTGTCATGCATTCTGCTTCTCTAGCGTTTTTAAGAGCTGTTGATGATGTCAAATGCAGCTTACGGCCACACCGCTCTCTAAGCGCCCGATCTCGTCCGATCTCGGCAGCCAAATAGAGCCGGGCCTGGTTAGTACTTGGTAGGAAGACCGCCTGGGAATACCAGGTGCTGTAAGCTTTTTTGCTTGGGTTTACGGGCAGCACAAGCTGGTGTTACTGCCTATTTATTCATAGAAATTGTTCTATATTTTCATCAAATTTTGTTCTTTCATTGCTGTTTTGCTCTTTTATTGGTTTGCCAACCATCGTGCTTCATTACTAGTAGACCATGTTACGGTCCTGGCCATATGTGTTGTTTTTATTTTCTTGTTCTTATAGGTGCCCTGCCTGATTGGCCGGATTGGGGGGCAGTACAGGAAGCTGATTGGTCCATCCTACACTTGCTGGAGTTTTAAAAGTACGGTTCCCAACAGCTAGCGAGGCTCTTTCTGGCATCAGCACCTGTTTGCTGTTCTTGGTTTCCAAACCTTATTTAGCATTTTTGAATTGTTAGGTTTTGTGCCGTGGTTTTGTTTATAAATTGTATATTTTGTAAATAGTATTAAATCTGTAGGGGTGAACAGCCATTTTCTTTTGATTGTTTTCTCTTGTTTTCACATTAGGGAGTTAGGGTTAGCGACTGTCTATTGGTTTGTTTATTTCTATCAGGCTAGCTAGAACTTTCTGTGGGAAATGGCTTATTTTGTTTATTATGTTGGCCTTGGTTCGCCCTGAGTTGTAGTGTCATGTTTTGTTTGACACTTTCTTTCGTTTAAAATAAATATCATTCTGTTGGAACATCTCGATCCTGGATTTTGGTTTGGGGATCGGAGAGGGAACATGCTAATTTAGCTTTGTATGTTGCACCCTGAGCCCCTAGACAGGGGCGTAACAGACCAGTACAGTTATAGTACTTTGTACTTTGCCACATTTATCTTCTTCTTAGCAAGTGTCATGCATTCTGCTTCTCCAGCGTTTTTAAGAGCTGTTGATGATGTCAAATGCAGCTTACGGCCACACCGCTCTCTAAGCGCCCGATCTCGCCCGATCTCGGCAGCCAAATAGAGCCGGGCCTGGTTAGTACTTGGTAGGAAGACCGCCTGGGAATACCAGGTGCTGTAAGCTTTTTTGCTTGGGTTTACGGGCAGCTCAAGCTGGTGTTACTGCCTATTTATTCATAGAAATTGTTCTATATTTTCATCAAATTTTGTTCTTTCATTGCTGTTTTGCTACTTTATTGGTTTTTCAACCATCGTGCTTCATTACTAGTAGACCATGTTACGGTCGTGGCCATATGTGTTGTTTTTATTTTCTCGTTCTTATAGGTGCTCTTCCTGATTGGCCGGATTGAGGGGCAGTACAGGAAGCTGATTGGTCCATCCTACACTTCCTGGAGTTTTAAAAGTACGGTTCCCAACAGCTAGCGAGGCTCTTTCTGGCATCAGCACCTGTTTGCTGTTCTTGGTTTCCAAACCTTATTTAGCATTTTTGAATTGTTAGGTTTTGTGCCGTGGTTTTGTTTATAAATTGTATATTTTGTAATTCGTATTAAATCTGTAGGGGTGAACAGCCATTTTCTTTGGACTGTTTTCACATTAGGGAGTTAGGGTTAGCGACTGTCTTTTGGTTTGTTTATTTCTATCAGGCTAGCTAGCACTTTCTGTGGGAAATGGCTTATTTTGTTTATTATGTTGGCCTTGGTTCGCCCTGAGTTGTAGTGTCATGTTTTGTTTGACACTTTCTTTCGTTTAAAATAAATATCATTCTGTTGGAACATCTCGATACTGGATTTTGGTTTGGGGATCGGAGAGGGAACATGCTAATTTATCTTTGTATGTTGCACCCTGACCCCCTGGACAGGGGCGTAACAAACCAGTACAGTTATAGTACTTTGTACTTTGCCACATTTATCTTCTTCTTAGCAAGTGTCATGCATTCTGCTTCTCCAGCGTTTTTAAGAGCTGTTGATGATGTGAAATGCAGCTTACGGCCAAACAGCTCTCTAAGCGCCCGATCTCGTCCGATCTCGGCAGCCAAATAGAGCCGGGCCTGGTTAGTACTTGGTAGGAAGACCGCCTGGGAATACCAGGTGCTGTAAGCTTTTTTGCTTGGGTTTACGGGCAGCACAAGCTGGTGTTACTGCCTATTTATTCATAGAAATTGTTCTATATTTTCATCAAATTTTGTTCTTTCATTGCTGTTTTGCTACTTTATTGGTTTTTCAACCATCGTGCTTCATTACTAGTAGACCATGTTACGGTCCTGGCCATATGTGTTGTTTTTATTTTCTTGTTCTTATAGGTGCCCTGCCTGATTGGCCGGATTTGGGGGAAGTACAGGAAGCTGATTGGTCCATCCTACACTTCCTGGAGTTTTAAAAGTACGGTTGCCAACAGCTAGCGAGGCTCTTTCTGGCAGCAGCACCTGTTTGCTGTTCTTGGTTTCCAAACCTTATTTAGCATTTTTGAATTGTTAGGTTTTGTGCCGTGGTTTTGTTTATAAATTGTATATTTTGTAAATAGTATTAAATCTGTAGGGGTGGACTGCCATTTTTCTTTTGATTGTTTTCTCTTGTTTTCACATTAGGGAGTTAGGGTTAGCGACTGTCTTTTGGTTTGTTTCTTTCTATCAGGCTAGCAAGCACTTTCTGTGGGAAATGGCTTATTTTGTTTATTATGTTGGCCTTGGTTCGCCCTGAGTTGTAGTGTCATGTTTTGTTTGACACTTTCTTTCGTTTAAAATAAATATCATTCTGTTGGAACATCTCAATCCTGGATTTTGGTTTGGGGATCGGAGAGGGAACATGCAAATTTATCTTTGTATGTTTCACCCTGACCCCCTAGACAGGGGCGTAACAGACCAGTACAGTTATAGTACTTTGTACTTTGCCACATTTATCTTCTTCTTAGCAAGTGTCATGCATTCTGCTTCTCTAGCGTTTTTAAGAGCTGTTGATGATGTCAAATGCATGTTACGGCCACACCGCTCTCTAAGCGCCCGATCTCGTCCGATCTCGGCAGCCAAATAGAGCCGGGCCTGGTTAGTACTTGGTAGGAAGACCGCCTGGGAATACCAGGTGCTGTAAGCTTTTTTGCTTGGGTTTACGGGCAGCACAAGCTGGTGTTACTGCCTATTTATTCATAGAAATTGTTCTATATTTTCATCAAATTTTGTTCTTTCATTGCTGTTTTGCTACTTTATTGGTTTGTCAACCATCGTGCTTCATTACTAATAGACCATGTTACGGTCCTGGCCATATGTGTTGTTTTTATTTTCTTGTTCTTATAGGTGCCCTGCCTGATTGGCCGGATTTGGGGGAAGTACAGGAAGCTGATTGGTCCATCCTACACTTCCTGGAGTTTTAAAAGTACGGTTCCCAACAGCTAGCGAGGCTCTTTCTGGCATCAGCACCTGTTTGCTGTTCTTGGTTTCTAAACCTTATTTAGCATTTTTGAATTGTTAGGTTTTGTGCCGTGGTTTTGTTTATAAATTGTATATTTTGTAAATAGTATTAAATCTGTAGGGGTGAACTGCCATTTTCTTTTGATTGTTTTCTCTTGTTTTCACATTAGGGAGTTAGGGTTAGCGACTGTCTTTTGGTTTGTTTCTTTCTATCAGGCTAGCTAGCACTTTCTGTGGGAAATGGCTTATTTTGTTTATTATGTTGGCCTTGGTTCGCCCTGAGTTGTAGTGTCATGTTTTGTTTGACACTTTCTTTCGTTTAAAATAAATATCATTCTGTTGGAACATCTCAATCCTGGATTTTGGTTTGGGGATCGGAGAGGGAACATGCAAATTTATCTTTGTATGTTTCACCCTGACCCCCTAGACAGGGGCGTAACAGACCAGTACAGTTATAGTACTTCGTACTTTGCCACATTTATCTTCTTCTTAGCAAGTGTCATGCATTCTGCTTCTCCAGCGTTTTTAAGAGCTGTTGATGATGTCAAATGCAGCTTACGGCCACACCGCTCTCTAAGCGCCCGATCTCGTCCGATCTCGGCAGCCAAATAGAGCCGGGCCTGGTTAGTACTTGGTAGGAAGACCGCCTGGGAATACCAGGTGCTGTAAGCTTTTTTGCTTGGGTTTACGGGCAGCACAAGCTGGTGTTACTGCCTATTTATTCATAGAAATTGTTCTATATTTTCATCAAATTTTGTTCTTTCATTGCTGTTTTGCTACTTTATTGGTTTGTCAACCATCGTGCTTCATTACTAGTAGACCATGTTACGGTCCTGGCCATATGTGTTGTTTTTATTTTCTTGTTCTTATAGGTGCCCTGCCTGATTGGCCGGATTGGGGGGCAGTACAGGAAGCTGATTGGTCCATCCTACACTTCCTGGAGTTTTAAAAGTACGGTTCCCAACAGCTAGCGAGGCTCTTTCTGGCATCAGCACCTGTTTGCTGTTCTTGGTTTCTAAACCTTATTTAGCATTTTTGAATTGTTAGGTTTTATGCCGTGGTTTTGTTTATAAATTGTATATTTTGTAAATAGTATTAAATCTGTAGGGGTGAACTGCCATTTTCTTTGGACTATTTTCACATTAGGGAGTTAGGGTTAGCGACTGTCTTTTGGTTTGTTTATTTCTATCAGGCTAGCTAGCACTTTCTGTGGGAAATGGCTTATTTTGTTTATTATGTTGGCCTTGGTTCGCCCTGAGTTGTAGTGTCATGTTTTATTTGACACTTTCTTTTGTTTAAAATAAATATCATTCTGTTGGAACATCTCGATCCTGGATTTTGGTTTGGGGATCGGAGAGGGAACATGCTAATTTATCTTTGTATGTTGCACCCTGACCCCCTAGACAGGGGCGTAACAGACCAGTACAGTTATAGTACTTTGTACTTTGCCACATTTATCTTCTTCTTAGCAAGTGTCATGCATTCTGCTTCTCCAGCGTTTTTAAGAGCTGTTGATGATGTCAAATGCAGCTTACGGCCATACCGCTCTCTAAGTGCCCGATCTCGTCTGATCTCGGCAGCCAAATAGAGCTGGGCCTGGTTAGTACTTGGTAGGAAGACCGCCTGGGAATACCAGGTGCTGTAAGCTTTTTTGCTTGGGTTTACGGGCAGCACAAGCTGGTGTTACTGCCTATTTATTCATAGAAATTGTTCTATATTTTCATCAAATTTTGTTCTTTCATTGCTGTTTTGCTACTTTATTGGTTTGTCAACCATCGTGCTTCATTACTAGTAGACCATGTTACGGTCCTGGCCATATGTGTTGTTTTTATTTTGTTGTTCTTATAGGTGCCCTGCCTGATTGGCCGGATTTGGGGGAAGTACAGGAAGCTGATTGGTCCATCCTACACTTCCTGGAGTTTTAAAAGTACGGTTCCCAACAGCTAGCGAGGCTCTTTCTGGCAGCAGCACCTGTTTGCTATTCTTGGTTTCCAAACCTTATTTAGCATTTTTGAATTGTTAGGTTTTGTGCCGTGGTTTTGTTTATAAATTGTATATTTTGTAAATAGTATTAAATCTGTAGGGGTGAACTGCCATTTTCTTTTGATTGTTTTCTCTTGTTTTCACATTAGGGAGTTAGGGTTAGCGACTGTGTTTTGGTTTGTTTATTTCTATCAGGCTAGCTAGCACTTTCTGTGGGAAATGGCTTATTTTGTTTATTATGTTGGCCTTGGTTCGCCCTGAGTTGTAGTGTCATGTTTTGTTTGACACTTTCTTTCGTTTAAAATAAATATCATTCTGTTGGAACATCTCGATCCTGGATTTTGGTTTGGGGATCGGAGAGGGAACATGCTAATTTATCTTTGTATGTTTCACCCTGAGCCCCTAGACAGGGGCGTAACAGACCAGTACAGTTATAGTACTTTGTACTTTGCCACATTTATCTTCTTCTTAGCAAGTGTCATGCATTCTGCTTCTCCAGCGTTTTTAAGAGCTGTTGATGATGTCAAATGCAGCTTACGGCCACACCGCTCTCTAAGCGCCCGATCTCGTCCGATCTCGGCAGCCAAATAGGGCCGGGCCTGGTTAGTACTTGGTAGGAAGACCGCCTGGGAATACCAGGCGCTGTAAGCTTTTTTGCTTGGGTTTGCGGGCAGCACAAGCTGGTGTTACTGCCTATTTATTCATAGAAATTGTTCTATATTTTCATCAAATTTTGTTCTTTCATTGCTGTTTTGCTACTTTATTGGTTTGCCAACCATCGTGCTTCATTACTAGTAGACCATGTTACGGTCCTGGCCATATGTGTTGTTTTTATTTTCTTGTTCTTATAGGTGCCCTGCCTGATTGGCCGGATTTGGGGGAAGTACAGGAAGCTGATTGGTCCATCCTACACTTCCTGGAGATTTAAAAGTACGGTTCCCAACAGCTAGCGAGGCTCTTTCTGGCAGTAGCACCTGTTTGTTGTTCTTGGTTTCCAAACCTTATTTAGCATTTTTGAATTGTTAGGTTTTGTGCCGTGGTTTTGTTTATAAATTGTATATTTTGTAAATAGTATTAAATCTGTAGGGGTGAACTGCCATTTTCTTTGGACTGTTTTCACATTAGGGAGTTAGGGTTAGCGACTGTCTTTTGGTTTGTTTATTTCTATCAGGCTAGCTAGCACTTTCTGTGGGAAATGGCTTATTTTGTTTATTATGTTGGCCTTGGTTCGCCCTGAGTTGTAGTGTCATGTTTTGTTTGACACTTTCTTTCGTTTAAAATAAATATCATTCTGTTGGATATCTCGATCCTGGATTTTGGTTTGGGGATCGGAGAAGGAACATGCTAATTTATCTTTGTATGTTGCACCCTGAGCCCCTACACAGGGGCGTAACAGACCAGTACAGTTATAGTACTTTGTACTTTGCCACATTTATCTTCTTCTTAGCAAGTGTCATGCATTCTGCTTCTCCAGCGTTTTTAAGAGCTGTTGATGATGTCAAATGCAGCTTACGGCCACACCGCTCTCTAAGCTCCCGATCTCGTCCGATCTCGGCAGCCAAATAGGGCGGGGCCTGGTTAGTACTTAGTAGGAAGACCGCCTAGGAATACCAGGTGCTGTAAGCTTTTTTGCTTGGGTTTACGGGCAGCACAAGCTGGTGTTACTGCCTATTTATTCATAGAAATTGTTCTATATTTTCATCAAATTTTGTTCTTTCATTGCTGTTTTGCTACTTTATTGGTTTGCCAACCATCGTGCTTCATTACTAATAGACCATGTTACGGTCCTGGCCATATGTGTTGTTTTTATTTTCTTGTTCTTATAGGTGCCCTGCCTGATTGGCCGGATTGGGGGGCAGTACAGGAAGCTGATTGGTCCATCCTACACTTGCTGGAGTTTTAAAAGTACGGTTCCCAACAGCTAGCGAGGCTCTTTCTGGCATCAGCACCTGTTTGCTGTTTTTGGTTTCCAAACCTTATTTAGCATTTTTGAATTGTTAGGTTTTGTGCCGTGGTTTTGTTTATAAATTGTGTATTTTGTAAATAGTATTAAATCTGTAGGGGTGAACAGCCATTTTCTTTTGATTGTTTTCTCTTGTTTTCACATTAGGGAGTTAGGGTTAGCGACTGTCTTTTGGTTTGTTTCTTTCTATCAGGCTAGCTAGCACTTTCTGTGGGAAATGGCTTATTTTGTTTATTATGTTGGCCTTGGTTCGCCCTGAGTTGTAGTGTCATGTTTTGTTTGACACTTTCTTTCGTTTAAAATAAATATCATTCTGTTGGAACATCTCAATCCTGGATTTTGGTTTGGGGATCGGAGAGGGAACATGCAAATTTATCTTTGTATGTTTCACCCTGACCCCCTAGACAGGGGCGTAACAGACCAGTACAGTTATAGTACTTTGTACTTTGCCACATTTATCTTCTTCTTAGCAAGTGTCATGCATTCTGCTTCTCTAGCGTTTTTAAGAGCTGTTGATGATGTCAAATGCATGTTACGGCCACACCGCTCTCTAAGCGCCCGATCTCGTCCGATCTCGGCAGCCAAATAGGGCCGGGCCTGGTTAGTACTTGGTAGGTAGACCGCCTGGGAATACCAGGTGCTGTAAGCTTTTTTGCTTGGGTTTACGGGCAGCACAAGCTGGTGTTACTGCCTATTTATTCATAGAAATTGTTCTATATTTTCATCAAATTTTGTTCTTTCATTGCTGTTTTGTTACTTTATTGGTTTGCCAACCATCGTGCTTCATTACTAGTAGACCATGTTACGGTCCTGGCCATATGTGTTGTTTTTATTTTCTTGTTCTTATAGGTGCCCTGCCTGATTGGCTGGATTGGGGGGCAGTACAGGAAGCTGATTGGTCCATCCTACACTTGCTGGAGTTTTAAAAGTACGGTTCCCAACAGCTAGCGAGGCTCTTTCTGGCATCAGCACCTGTTTGCTGTTCTTGGTTTCCAAACCTTATTTAGCATTTTTGAATTGTTAGGTTTTGTGCCGTGGTTTTGTTTATAAATTGTATATTTTGTAAATAGTATTAAATCTGTAGGGGTGGACTGCCATTTTTCTTTTGATTGTTTTCTCTTGTTTTCACATTAGGGAGTTAGCGTTAGCGACTGTCTTTTGGTTTGTTTCTTTCTATCAGGCTAGCTAGCACTTTCTGTGGGAAATGGCTTATTTTGTTTATTATGTTGGCCTTGGTTCGCCCTGAGTTGTAGTGTCATGTTTTGTTTGACACTTTCTTTCGTTTAAAATAAATATCATTCTGTTGGAACATCTCAATCCTGGATTTTGGTTTGGGGATCGGAGAGGGAACATGCAAATTTATCTTTGTATGTTTCACCCTGACCCCCTAGACAGGGGCGTAACAGACCAGTACAGTTATAGTACTTTGTACTTTGCCACATTTATCTTCTTCTTAGCAAGTGTCATGCATTCTGCTTCTCTAGCGTTTTTAAGAGCTGTTGATGATGTCAAATGCATGTTACGGCCACACCGCTCTCTAAGCGCCTGATCACGTTCGATCTCGGCAGCCAAATAGGGCCGGGCCTGGTTAGTACTTGGTAGGAAGACCGCCTGGGAATACCAGGTGCTGTAAGCTTTTTTGCTTGGGTTTACGGGCAGCACAAGCTGGTGTTACTGCCTATTTATTCATAGAAATTGTTCTATATTTTCATCAAATTTTGTTCTTTCATTGCTGTTTTGCTACTTTATTGGTTTGCCAACCATCGTGCTTCATTACTAATAGACCATGTTACGGTCCTGGCCATATGTGTTGTTTTTATTTTCTTGTTCTTATAGGTGCCCTGCCTGATTGGCCGGATTGGGGGGCAGTACAGGAAGCTGATTGGTCCATCCTACACTTGCTGGAGTTTTAAAAGTACGGTTCCCAACAGCTAGCGAGGCTCTTTCTGGCATCAGCACCTGTTTGCTGTTCTTGGTTTCCAAACCTTATTTAGCATTTTTGAATTGTTAGGTTTTGTGCCGTGGTTTTGTTTATAAATTGTGTATTTTGTAAATAGTATTAAATCTGTAGGGGTGAACAGCCATTTTCTTTTGATTGTTTTCTCTTGTTTTCACATTAGGGAGTTAGGGTTAGCGACTGTCTTTTGGTTTGTTTATTTCTATCAGGCTAGCTAGCACTTTCTGTGGGAAATGGCTTATTTTGTTTATTATGTTGGCCTTGGTTCGCCCTGAGTTGTAGTGTCATGTTTTGCTTGACACTTTCTTTCGTTTAAAATAAATATCATTCTGTTGGAACATCTTGATCCTGGATTTTGGTTTGGGGATCGGAGAGGGAACATGCTAATTTATCTTTGTATGTTTCACCCTGACCCCCTAGACAGGGGCGTAACAGACCAGTACAGTTATAGTACTTTGTACTTTGCCACATTTATCTTCTTCTTAGCAAGTGTCATGCATTCTGCTTCTCTAGCGTTTTTAAGAGCTGTTGATGATGTCAAATGCATGTTACGGCCACACCGCTCTCTAAGCTCCCGATCTCGGCAGCCAAATAGGGCCGGGCCTGGTTAGTACTTGGTAGGAAGACCGCCTGGGAATACCAGGTGCTGTAAGCTTTTTTGCTTGGGTTTACGGGCAGCACAAGCTGGTGTTACTGCCTATTTATTCATAGAAATTGTTCTATATTTTCATCAAATTTTGTTCTTTCATTGCTGTTTTGTTACTTTATTGGTTTGCCAACCATCGTGCTTCATTACTAGTAGACCATGTTACGGTCCTGGCCATATGTGTTGTTTTTATTTTCTTGTTCTTATAGGTGCCCTGCCTGATTGGCCGGATTGGGGGGCAGTACAGGAAGCTGATTGGTCCATCCTACACTTCATGGAGTTTTAAAAGTACGGTTCCCAACAGCTAGCGAGGCTTTTTCTGGCATCAGCACCTGTTTGCTGTTCTTGGTTTCCAAACCTTATTTAGCATTTTTGAATTGTTAGGTTTTGTGCCGTGGTTTTGTTTATAAATTGTATATTTTGTAAATAGTATTAAATCTGTAGGGGTGGACTGCCATTTTTCTTTTGATTGTTTTCTCTTGTTTTCACATTAGGGAGTTAGGGTTAGCGACTGTCTTTTGGTTTGTTTCTTTCTATCAGGCTAGCTAGCACTTTCTGTGGGAAATGGCTTATTTTGTTTATTATGTTGGCCTTGGTTCGCCCTGAGTTGTAGTGTCATGTTTTGTTTGACACTTTCTTTCGTTTAAAATAAATATCATTCTGTTGGAACATCTCAATCCTGGATTTTGGTTTGGGGATCGGAGAGGGAACATGCAAATTTATCTTTGTATGTTTCACCCTGACCCCCTAGACAGGGGCGTAACAGACCAGTACAGTTATAGTACTTTGTACTTTGCCACATTTATCTTCTTCTTAGCAAGTGTCATGCATTCTGCTTCTCTAGCGTTTTTAAGAGCTGTTGATGATGTCAAATGCATGTTACGGCCACACCGCTCTCTAAGCGCCCGATCTCGTCCGATCTCGGCAGCCAAATAGAGCCGGGCCTGGTTAGTACTTGGTAGGAAGACCGCCTGGGAATACCAGGTGCTGTAAGCTTTTTTGCTTGGGTTTACGGGCAGCACAAGCTGGTGTTACTGCCTATTTATTCATAGAATTTGTTCTATATTTTCATCAAATTTTGTTCTTTCATTGCTGTTTTGCTACTTTATTGGTTTGTCAACCATCGTGCTTCATTACTAATAGACCATGTTACGGTCCTGGCCATATGTGTTGTTTTTATTTTCTTGTTCTTATAGGTGCCCTGCCTGATTGGCCGGATTTGGGGGAAGTACAGGAAGCTGATTGGTCCATCCTACACTTCCTGGAGTTTTAAAAGTACGGTTCCCAACAGCTAGCGAGGCTCTTTCTGGCAGCAGCACCTGTTTGCTGTTCTTGCTTTCCAAACCTTATTTAGCATTTTTGAATTGTTAGGTTTTGTGCCGTGGTTTTGTTTATAAATTGTATATTTTGTAAATAGTATTAAATCTGTAGGGGTGGACTGCCATTTTCTTTTGATCGTTTTCACATTAGGGAGTTAGGGTTAGCGACTGTCTTTTGGTTTGTTTATTTCTATCAGGCTAGCTAGCACTTTCTGTGGGAAATGGCTTATTTTGTTTATTATGTTGGCCTTGGTTCGCCCTGAGTTGTAGTGTCATGTTTTGTTTGACACTTTCTTTCGTTTAAAATAAATATCATTCTGTTGGAACATCTCGATCCTGGATTTTGGTTTGGGGATCGGAGAGGGAACATGCTAATTTATCTTTGTATGTTGCACCCTGAGCCCCTAGACAGGGGCGTAACAGACCAGTACAGTTATAGTACTTTGTACTTTGCCACATTTATCTTCTTCTTAGCAAGTGTCATGCATTCTGCTTCTCCAGCGTTTTTAAGAGCTGTTGATGATGTCAAATGCAGCTTACGACCACACCGCTCTCTAAGCGCCCGATCTCGCCCGATCTCGGCAGCCAAATAGAGCCGGGCCTGGTTAGTACTTGGTAGGAAGACCGCCTGGGAATACCAGGTGCTGTAAGCTTTTTTGCTTGGGTTTACGGGCAGCACAAGCTGGTGTTACTGCCTATTTATTCATAGAAATTGTTCTATATTTTCATCAAATTTTGTTCTTTCATTGCTGTTTTGCTACTTTATTGGTTTGCCAACCATCGTGCTTCATTACTAGTAGACCATGTTACGGTCCTGGCCATATGTGTTGTTTTTATTTTCTTGTTCTTATAGGTGCCCTGCCTGATTGGCCGGATTGGGGGGCAGTACAGGAAGCTGATTGGTCCATCCTACACTTCCTGGAGTTTTAAAAGTACGGTTCCCAACAGCTAGCGAGGCTCTTTCTGGCATCAGCACCTGTTTGCTGTTCTTGGTTTCTAAACCTTATTTAGCATTTTTGAATTGTTAGGTTTTGTGCCGTGGTTTTGTTTATAAATTGTATATTTTGTAAATAGTATTAAATCTGTAGGGGTGAACAGCCATTTTCTTTTGATTGTTTTCTCTTGTTTTCACATTAGGGAGTTAGGGTTAGCGACTGTCTTTTGGTTTGTTTATTTCTATCAGGCTAGCTAGCACTTTCTGTGGGAAATGGCTTATTTTGTTTATTATGTTGGCCTTGGTTCGCCCTGAGTTGTTGTGTCAATTTTTGTTTGACACTTTCTTTCGTTTAAAATAAATATCATTCTGTTGGAACATCTCGATCCTGGATTTTGGTTTGGGGATCGGAGAGGGAACATGTTAATTTATCTTTGTATGTTGCACCCTGACCCCCTAGACAGGGGCGTAACAGACCAGTACAGTTATAGTACTTTGTACTTTGCCACATTTATCTTCTTCTTAGCAAGTGTCATGCATTCTGCTTCTCCAGCGTTTTTAAGAGCTGTTGATGATGTCAAATGCAGCTTACGGCCACACCGCTCTCTAAGTGCCCGATCTCGTCCGATCTCGGCAGCCAAATAGAGCCGGGCCTGGTTAGTACTTGGTAGGAAGACCGCCTGGGAATACCAGGTGCTGTAAGCTTTTTTGCTTGGGTTTACGGGCAGCACAAGCTGGTGTTACTGCCTATTTATTCATAGAAATTGTTCTATATTTTCATCAAATTTTGTTCTTTCATTGCTGTTTTGCTACTTTATTGGTTTGCCAACCATCGTGCTTCATTACTAGTAGACCATGTTACGGTCCTGGCCATATGTGTTGTTTTTATTTTCTTTTTCTTATAGGTGCCCTGCCTGATTGGCTGGATTGGGGGGCAGTACAGGAAGCTGATTGGTCCATCCTACACTTCCTGGAGTTTTAAAAGTACGGTTCCCAACAGCTAGCGAGGCTCTTTCTGGCATCAGCACCTGTTTGCTGTTCTTGGTTTCCAAACCTTATTTAGCATTTTTGAATTGTTAGGTTTTGTGCCGTGGTTTTGTTTATAAATTGTATATTTTGTAAATAGTATTAAATCTGTAGGGGTGAACAGCCATTTTCTTTTGATTGTTTTCTCTTGTTTTCACATTAGGGAGTTAGGGTTAGCGACTGTCTTTTGGTTTGTTTATTTCTATCAGGCTAGCTAGCACTTTCTGTGGGAAATGGCTTATTTTGTTTATTATGTTGGCCTTGGTTCGCCCTGAGTTGTAGTGTCATGTTTTGTTTGACACTTTCTTTCGTTTAAAATAAATATCATTCTGTTGGAACATCTCGATCCTGGATTTTGGTTTGGGGATCGGAGAGGGAACATGCTAATTTATCTCTGTATGTTGCACCCTGACCCCCTGGACAGGGGCGTAACAGACCACTACAGTTATAGTACTTTGTACTTTGCCACATTTATCTTCTTCTTAGCAAGTTTCATGCATTCTGCTTCTCCAACGTTTTTAAGAGCTGTTGATGATGTCAAATGCAGCTTACGGCCACACCGCTCTCTAAGCGCCCGATCTCGTCCGATCTCGGCAGCCAAATAGAGCCGGGCCTGGTTAGTACTTGGTAGGAAGACCGCGTGGGAATACCAGGTGCTGTAAGCTTTTTTGCTTGGGTTTACGGGCAGCACAAGCTGGTGTTACTGCCTATTTATTCACAGAAATTGTTCTATATTTTCATCAAATTTTGTTCTTTCATTGCTGTTTTGCTACTTTATTGGTTTGTCAACCATCGTGCTTCATTACTAGTAGACGATGTTACGGTCCTGGCCATATGTGTTGTTTTTATTTTCTTGTTCTTATAGGTGCCCTGCCTGATTGGCCGGATTGGGGGGCAGTACAGGAAGCTGATTGGTCCATCCTACACTTCCTGGAGTTTTAAAAGTACGGATCCCAACAGCTAGCGAGGCTCTTTCTGGCAGCAGCACCTGTTTGCTGTTCTTGGTTTCCAAACCTTATTTAGCATTTTTGAATTGTTAGGTTTTGTGCCGTGGTTTTGTTTATAAATTGTATATTTTGTAAATAGTATTAAATCTGTAGGGGTGAACAGCCATTTTCTTTTGATTGTTTTCTCTTGTTTTCACATTAGGGAGTTAGGTTAGCGACTGTCTTTTGGTTTGTTTATTTCTATCAGGCTAGCTAGCACTTTCTGTGGGAAATGGCTTATTTTGTTTATTATGTTGGCCTTGGTTCGCCCTGAGTTGTAGTGTCATGTTTTGTTTGACACTTTCTTTCGTTTAAAATAAATATCATTCTGTTGGAACATCTCAATCCTGGATTTTGGTTTGGGGATCGGAGAGGGAACATGCTAATTTATCTTTGTATGTTGCACCCTGACCCCCTAGACAGGGGCGTAACAGACCAGTACAGTTATAGTACTTTGTACTTTGCCACATTTATCTTCTTCTTAGCAAGTGTCATGCATTCTGCTTCTCAAGCGTTTTTAAGAGCTGTTGATGATGTCAAATGCAGCTTACGGCCACACCGCTCTCTAAGCGCCCGATCTCGTCCGATCTCGGCAGCCAAATAGAGCCGGGCCTGGTTAGTACTTGGTAGGAAGACCGCCTGGGAATACCAGGTGCTGTAAGCTTTTTTGCTTGGGTTTACGGGCAGCACAAGCTGGTGTTACTGCCTATTTATTCATAGAAATTGTTCTATATTTTCATCAAATTTTGTTCTTTCATTGCTGTTTTGCTACTTTATTGGTTTGCCAACCATCGTGCTTCATTACTAATAGACCATGTTACGGTCCTGGCCATATGTGTTGTTTTTATTTTCTTGTTCTTATAGGTGCCCTGCCTGATTGGCCGGATTGGGGGGCAGTACAGGAAGCTGATTGGTCCATCCTACACTTGCTGGAGTTTTAAAAGTACGGTTCCCAACAGCTAGCGAGGCTCTTTCTGGCATCAGCACCTGTTTGCTGTTCTTGGTTTCCAAACCTTATTTAGCATTTTTGAATTGTTAGGTTTTGTGCCGTGGTTTTGTTTATAAATTGTGTATTTTGTAAATAGTATTAAATCTGTAGGGGTGAACAGCCATTTTCTTTTGATTGTTTTCTCTTGTTTTCACATTAGGCAGTTAGGGTTAGCGACTGTCTTTTGGTTTGTTTATTTCTATCAGGCTAGCTAGCACTTTCTGTGGGAAATGGCTTATTTTGTTTATTATGTTGGCCTTGGTTCGCCCTGAGTTGTAGTGTCATGTTTTGTTTGACACTTTCTTTCGTTTAAAATAAATATCATTCTGTTGGAACATCTCGATCCTGGATTTTGGTTTGGGGATCGGAGAGGGAACATGCTAATTTATCTTTGTATGTTGCACCCTGAGCCCCTAGACAGGGGCGTAACAGACCAGTACAGTTATAGTACTTTGTACTTTGCCACATTTATCTTCTTCTTAGCAAGTGTCATGCATTCTGCTTCTCCAGCGTTTTTAAGAGCTGTTGATGATGTCAAATGCAGCTTACGGCCACACCGCTCTCTAAGCGCCCGATCTCGTCCGATCTCGGCAGCCAAATAGAGCCGGGCCTGGTTAGTACTTGGTAGGAAGACCGCCTGGGAATACCAGGTGCTGTAAGCTTTTTTGCTTGGGTTTACGGGCAGCACAAGCTGGTGTTACTGCCTATTTATTCATAGAAATTGTTCTATATTTTCATCAAATTTTGTTCTTTCATTGCTGTTTTGTTACTTTATTGGTTTGCCAACCATCGTGCTTCATTACTAGTAGACCATGTTACGGTCCTGGCCATATGTGTTGTTTTTATTTTCTTGTTCTTATAGGTGCCCTGCCTGATTGGCTGGATTGGGGGGCAGTACAGGAAGCTGATTGGTCCATCCTACACTTCCTGGAGTTTTAAAAGTACGGTTCCCAACAGCTAGCGAGGCTCTTTCTGGCATCAGCACCTGTTTGCTGTTCTTGGTTTCCAAACCTTATTTAGCATTTTTGAATTGTTAGGTTTTGTGCCGTGGTTTTGTTTATAAATTGTATATTTTGTAAATAGTATTAAATCTGTAGGGGTGGACTGCCATTTTTCTTTTGATTGTTTTCTCTTGTTTTCACATTAGGGAGTTAGGGTTAGCGACTGTCTTTTGGTTTGTTTCTTTCTATCAGGCTAGCTAGCACTTTCTGTGGGAAATGGCTTATTTTGTTTATTATGTTGGCCTTGGTTCGCCCTGAGTTGTAGTGTCATGTTTTGTTTGACACTTTCTTTCGTTTAAAATAAATATCATTCTGTTGGAACATCTCAATCCTGGATTTTGGTTTGGGGATCGGAGAGGGAACATGCAAATTTATCTTTGTATGTTTCACCCTGACCCCCTAGACAGGGGCGTAACAGACCAGTACAGTTATAGTACTTTGTACTTTGCCACATTTATCTTCTTCTTAGCAAGTGTCATGCATTCTGCTTCTCTAGCGTTTTTAAGAGCTGTTGATGATGTCAAATGCATGTTACGGCCACACCGCTCTCTAAGCGCCTGATCACGTTCGATCTCGGCAGCCAAATAGGGCCGGGCCTGGTTAGTACTTGGTAGGAAGACCGCCTGGGAATACCAGGTGCTGTAAGCTTTTTTGCTTGGGTTTACGGGCAGCACAAGCTGGTGTTACTGCCTATTTATTCATAGAAATTGTTCTATATTTTCATCAAATTTTGTTCTTTCATTGCTGTTTTGCTACTTTATTGGTTTGCCAACCATCGTGCTTCATTACTAATAGACCATGTTACGGTCCTGGCCATATGTGTTGTTTTTATTTTCTTGTTCTTATAGGTGCCCTGCCTGATTGGCCGGATTGGGGGGCAGTACAGGAAGCTGATTGGTCCATCCTACACTTGCTGGAGTTTTAAAAGTACGGTTCCCAACAGCTAGCGAGGCTCTTTCTGGCATCAGCACCTGTTTGCTGTTCTTGGTTTCCAAACCTTATTTAGCATTTTTGAATTGTTAGGTTTTGTGCCGTGGTTTTGTTTATAAATTGTGTATTTTGTAAATAGTATTAAATCTGTAGGGGTGAACAGCCATTTTCTTTTGATTGTTTTCTCTTGTTTTCACATTAGGGAGTTAGGGTTAGCGACTGTCTTTTGGTTTGTTTATTTCTATCAGGCTAGCTAGCACTTTCTGTGGGAAATGGCTTATTTTGTTTATTATGTTGGCCTTGGTTCGCCCTGAGTTGTAGTGTCATGTTTTGCTTGACACTTTCTTTCGTTTAAAATAAATATCATTCTGTTGGAACATCTTGATCCTGGATTTTGGTTTGGGGATCGGAGAGGGAACATGCTAATTTATCTTTGTATGTTTCACCCTGACCCCCTAGACAGGGGCGTAACAGACCAGTACAGTTATAGTACTTTGTACTTTGCCACATTTATCTTCTTCTTAGCAAGTGTCATGCATTCTGCTTCTCTAGCGTTTTTAAGAGCTGTTGATGATGTCAAATGCATGTTACGGCCACACCGCTCTCTAAGCTCCCGATCTCGGCAGCCAAATAGGGCCGGGCCTGGTTAGTACTTGGTAGGAAGACCGCCTGGGAATACCAGGTGCTGTAAGCTTTTTTGCTTGGGTTTACGGGCAGCACAAGCTGGTGTTACTGCCTATTTATTCATAGAAATTGTTCTATATTTTCATCAAATTTTGTTCTTTCATTGCTGTTTTGTTACTTTATTGGTTTGCCAACCATCGTGCTTCATTACTAGTAGACCATGTTACGGTCCTGGCCATATGTGTTGTTTTTATTTTCTTGTTCTTATAGGTGCCCTGCCTGATTGGCCGGATTGGGGGGCAGTACAGGAAGCTGATTGGTCCATCCTACACTTCATGGAGTTTTAAAAGTACGGTTCCCAACAGCTAGCGAGGCTTTTTCTGGCATCAGCACCTGTTTGCTGTTCTTGGTTTCCAAACCTTATTTAGCATTTTTGAATTGTTAGGTTTTGTGCCGTGGTTTTGTTTATAAATTGTATATTTTGTAAATAGTATTAAATCTGTAGGGGTGGACTGCCATTTTTCTTTTGATTGTTTTCTCTTGTTTTCACATTAGGGAGTTAGGGTTAGCGACTGTCTTTTGGTTTGTTTCTTTCTATCAGGCTAGCTAGCACTTTCTGTGGGAAATGGCTTATTTTGTTTATTATGTTGGCCTTGGTTCGCCCTGAGTTGTAGTGTCATGTTTTGTTTGACACTTTCTTTCGTTTAAAATAAATATCATTCTGTTGGAACATCTCAATCCTGGATTTTGGTTTGGGGATCGGAGAGGGAACATGCAAATTTATCTTTGTATGTTTCACCCTGACCCCCTAGACAGGGGCGTAACAGACCAGTACAGTTATAGTACTTTGTACTTTGCCACATTTATCTTCTTCTTAGCAAGTGTCATGCATTCTGCTTCTCTAGCGTTTTTAAGAGCTGTTGATGATGTCAAATGCATGTTACGGCCACACCGCTCTCTAAGCGCCCGATCTCGTCCGATCTCGGCAGCCAAATAGAGCCGGGCCTGGTTAGTACTTGGTAGGAAGACCGCCTGGGAATACCAGGTGCTGTAAGCTTTTTTGCTTGGGTTTACGGGCAGCACAAGCTGGTGTTACTGCCTATTTATTCATAGAATTTGTTCTATATTTTCATCAAATTTTGTTCTTTCATTGCTGTTTTGCTACTTTATTGGTTTGTCAACCATCGTGCTTCATTACTAATAGACCATGTTACGGTCCTGGCCATATGTGTTGTTTTTATTTTCTTGTTCTTATAGGTGCCCTGCCTGATTGGCCGGATTTGGGGGAAGTACAGGAAGCTGATTGGTCCATCCTACACTTCCTGGAGTTTTAAAAGTACGGTTCCCAACAGCTAGCGAGGCTCTTTCTGGCAGCAGCACCTGTTTGCTGTTCTTGCTTTCCAAACCTTATTTAGCATTTTTGAATTGTTAGGTTTTGTGCCGTGGTTTTGTTTATAAATTGTATATTTTGTAAATAGTATTAAATCTGTAGGGGTGGACTGCCATTTTCTTTTGATCGTTTTCACATTAGGGAGTTAGGGTTAGCGACTGTCTTTTGGTTTGTTTATTTCTATCAGGCTAGCTAGCACTTTCTGTGGGAAATGGCTTATTTTGTTTATTATGTTGGCCTTGGTTCGCCCTGAGTTGTAGTGTCATGTTTTGTTTGACACTTTCTTTCGTTTAAAATAAATATCATTCTGTTGGAACATCTCGATCCTGGATTTTGGTTTGGGGATCGGAGAGGGAACATGCTAATTTATCTTTGTATGTTGCACCCTGAGCCCCTAGACAGGGGCGTAACAGACCAGTACAGTTATAGTACTTTGTACTTTGCCACATTTATCTTCTTCTTAGCAAGTGTCATGCATTCTGCTTCTCCAGCGTTTTTAAGAGCTGTTGATGATGTCAAATGCAGCTTACGACCACACCGCTCTCTAAGCGCCCGATCTCGCCCGATCTCGGCAGCCAAATAGAGCCGGGCCTGGTTAGTACTTGGTAGGAAGACCGCCTGGGAATACCAGGTGCTGTAAGCTTTTTTGCTTGGGTTTACGGGCAGCACAAGCTGGTGTTACTGCCTATTTATTCATAGAAATTGTTCTATATTTTCATCAAATTTTGTTCTTTCATTGCTGTTTTGCTACTTTATTGGTTTGCCAACCATCGTGCTTCATTACTAGTAGACCATGTTACGGTCCTGGCCATATGTGTTGTTTTTATTTTCTTGTTCTTATAGGTGCCCTGCCTGATTGGCCGGATTGGGGGGCAGTACAGGAAGCTGATTGGTCCATCCTACACTTCCTGGAGTTTTAAAAGTACGGTTCCCAACAGCTAGCGAGGCTCTTTCTGGCATCAGCACCTGTTTGCTGTTCTTGGTTTCTAAACCTTATTTAGCATTTTTGAATTGTTAGGTTTTGTGCCGTGGTTTTGTTTATAAATTGTATATTTTGTAAATAGTATTAAATCTGTAGGGGTGAACAGCCATTTTCTTTTGATTGTTTTCTCTTGTTTTCACATTAGGGAGTTAGGGTTAGCGACTGTCTTTTGGTTTGTTTATTTCTATCAGGCTAGCTAGCACTTTCTGTGGGAAATGGCTTATTTTGTTTATTATGTTGGCCTTGGTTCGCCCTGAGTTGTTGTGTCAATTTTTGTTTGACACTTTCTTTCGTTTAAAATAAATATCATTCTGTTGGAACATCTCGATCCTGGATTTTGGTTTGGGGATCGGAGAGGGAACATGTTAATTTATCTTTGTATGTTGCACCCTGACCCCCTAGACAGGGGCGTAACAGACCAGTACAGTTATAGTACTTTGTACTTTGCCACATTTATCTTCTTCTTAGCAAGTGTCATGCATTCTGCTTCTCCAGCGTTTTTAAGAGCTGTTGATGATGTCAAATGCAGCTTACGGCCACACCGCTCTCTAAGTGCCCGATCTCGTCCGATCTCGGCAGCCAAATAGAGCCGGGCCTGGTTAGTACTTGGTAGGAAGACCGCCTGGGAATACCAGGTGCTGTAAGCTTTTTTGCTTGGGTTTACGGGCAGCACAAGCTGGTGTTACTGCCTATTTATTCATAGAAATTGTTCTATATTTTCATCAAATTTTGTTCTTTCATTGCTGTTTTGCTACTTTATTGGTTTGCCAACCATCGTGCTTCATTACTAGTAGACCATGTTACGGTCCTGGCCATATGTGTTGTTTTTATTTTCTTTTTCTTATAGGTGCCCTGCCTGATTGGCTGGATTGGGGGGCAGTACAGGAAGCTGATTGGTCCATCCTACACTTCCTGGAGTTTTAAAAGTACGGTTCCCAACAGCTAGCGAGGCTCTTTCTGGCATCAGCACCTGTTTGCTGTTCTTGGTTTCCAAACCTTATTTAGCATTTTTGAATTGTTAGGTTTTGTGCCGTGGTTTTGTTTATAAATTGTATATTTTGTAAATAGTATTAAATCTGTAGGGGTGAACAGCCATTTTCTTTTGATTGTTTTCTCTTGTTTTCACATTAGGGAGTTAGGGTTAGCGACTGTCTTTTGGTTTGTTTATTTCTATCAGGCTAGCTAGCACTTTCTGTGGGAAATGGCTTATTTTGTTTATTATGTTGGCCTTGGTTCGCCCTGAGTTGTAGTGTCATGTTTTGTTTGACACTTTCTTTCGTTTAAAATAAATATCATTCTGTTGGAACATCTCGATCCTGGATTTTGGTTTGGGGATCGGAGAGGGAACATGCTAATTTATCTCTGTATGTTGCACCCTGACCCCCTGGACAGGGGCGTAACAGACCACTACAGTTATAGTACTTTGTACTTTGCCACATTTATCTTCTTCTTAGCAAGTTTCATGCATTCTGCTTCTCCAACGTTTTTAAGAGCTGTTGATGATGTCAAATGCAGCTTACGGCCACACCGCTCTCTAAGCGCCCGATCTCGTCCGATCTCGGCAGCCAAATAGAGCCGGGCCTGGTTAGTACTTGGTAGGAAGACCGCGTGGGAATACCAGGTGCTGTAAGCTTTTTTGCTTGGGTTTACGGGCAGCACAAGCTGGTGTTACTGCCTATTTATTCACAGAAATTGTTCTATATTTTCATCAAATTTTGTTCTTTCATTGCTGTTTTGCTACTTTATTGGTTTGTCAACCATCGTGCTTCATTACTAGTAGACGATGTTACGGTCCTGGCCATATGTGTTGTTTTTATTTTCTTGTTCTTATAGGTGCCCTGCCTGATTGGCCGGATTGGGGGGCAGTACAGGAAGCTGATTGGTCCATCCTACACTTCCTGGAGTTTTAAAAGTACGGATCCCAACAGCTAGCGAGGCTCTTTCTGGCAGCAGCACCTGTTTGCTGTTCTTGGTTTCCAAACCTTATTTAGCATTTTTGAATTGTTAGGTTTTGTGCCGTGGTTTTGTTTATAAATTGTATATTTTGTAAATAGTATTAAATCTGTAGGGGTGAACAGCCATTTTCTTTTGATTGTTTTCTCTTGTTTTCACATTAGGGAGTTAGGTTAGCGACTGTCTTTTGGTTTGTTTATTTCTATCAGGCTAGCTAGCACTTTCTGTGGGAAATGGCTTATTTTGTTTATTATGTTGGCCTTGGTTCGCCCTGAGTTGTAGTGTCATGTTTTGTTTGACACTTTCTTTCGTTTAAAATAAATATCATTCTGTTGGAACATCTCAATCCTGGATTTTGGTTTGGGGATCGGAGAGGGAACATGCTAATTTATCTTTGTATGTTGCACCCTGACCCCCTAGACAGGGGCGTAACAGACCAGTACAGTTATAGTACTTTGTACTTTGCCACATTTATCTTCTTCTTAGCAAGTGTCATGCATTCTGCTTCTCAAGCGTTTTTAAGAGCTGTTGATGATGTCAAATGCAGCTTACGGCCACACCGCTCTCTAAGCGCCCGATCTCGTCCGATCTCGGCAGCCAAATAGAGCCGGGCCTGGTTAGTACTTGGTAGGAAGACCGCCTGGGAATACCAGGTGCTGTAAGCTTTTTTGCTTGGGTTTACGGGCAGCACAAGCTGGTGTTACTGCCTATTTATTCATAGAAATTGTTCTATATTTTCATCAAATTTTGTTCTTTCATTGCTGTTTTGCTACTTTATTGGTTTGCCAACCATCGTGCTTCATTACTAATAGACCATGTTACGGTCCTGGCCATATGTGTTGTTTTTATTTTCTTGTTCTTATAGGTGCCCTGCCTGATTGGCCGGATTGGGGGGCAGTACAGGAAGCTGATTGGTCCATCCTACACTTGCTGGAGTTTTAAAAGTACGGTTCCCAACAGCTAGCGAGGCTCTTTCTGGCATCAGCACCTGTTTGCTGTTCTTGGTTTCCAAACCTTATTTAGCATTTTTGAATTGTTAGGTTTTGTGCCGTGGTTTTGTTTATAAATTGTGTATTTTGTAAATAGTATTAAATCTGTAGGGGTGAACAGCCATTTTCTTTTGATTGTTTTCTCTTGTTTTCACATTAGGCAGTTAGGGTTAGCGACTGTCTTTTGGTTTGTTTATTTCTATCAGGCTAGCTAGCACTTTCTGTGGGAAATGGCTTATTTTGTTTATTATGTTGGCCTTGGTTCGCCCTGAGTTGTAGTGTCATGTTTTGTTTGACACTTTCTTTCGTTTAAAATAAATATCATTCTGTTGGAACATCTCGATCCTGGATTTTGGTTTGGGGATCGGAGAGGGAACATGCTAATTTATCTTTGTATGTTGCACCCTGAGCCCCTAGACAGGGGCGTAACAGACCAGTACAGTTATAGTACTTTGTACTTTGCCACATTTATCTTCTTCTTAGCAAGTGTCATGCATTCTGCTTCTCCAGCGTTTTTAAGAGCTGTTGATGATGTCAAATGCAGCTTACGGCCACACCGCTCTCTAAGCGCCCGATCTCGTCCGATCTCGGCAGCCAAATAGAGCCGGGCCTGGTTAGTACTTGGTAGGAAGACCGCCTGGGAATACCAGGTGCTGTAAGCTTTTTTGCTTGGGTTTACGGGCAGCACAAGCTGGTGTTACTGCCTATTTATTCATAGAAATTGTTCTATATTTTCATCAAATTTTGTTCTTTCATTGCTGTTTTGTTACTTTATTGGTTTGCCAACCATCGTGCTTCATTACTAGTAGACCATGTTACGGTCCTGGCCATATGTGTTGTTTTTATTTTCTTGTTCTTATAGGTGCCCTGCCTGATTGGCTGGATTGGGGGGCAGTACAGGAAGCTGATTGGTCCATCCTACACTTCCTGGAGTTTTAAAAGTACGGTTCCCAACAGCTAGCGAGGCTCTTTCTGGCATCAGCACCTGTTTGCTGTTCTTGGTTTCCAAACCTTATTTAGCATTTTTGAATTGTTAGGTTTTGTGCCGTGGTTTTGTTTATAAATTGTATATTTTGTAAATAGTATTAAATCTGTAGGGGTGGACTGCCATTTTTCTTTTGATTGTTTTCTCTTGTTTTCACATTAGGGAGTTAGGGTTAGCGACTGTCTTTTGGTTTGTTTCTTTCTATCAGGCTAGCTAGCACTTTCTGTGGGAAATGGCTTATTTTGTTTATTATGTTGGCCTTGGTTCGCCCTGAGTTGTAGTGTCATGTTTTGTTTGACACTTTCTTTCGTTTAAAATAAATATCATTCTGTTGGAACATCTCAATCCTGGATTTTGGTTTGGGGATCGGAGAGGGAACATGCAAATTTATCTTTGTATGTTTCACCCTGACCCCCTAGACAGGGGCGTAACAGACCAGTACAGTTATAGTACTTTGTACTTTGCCACATTTATCTTCTTCTTAGCAAGTGTCATGCATTCTGCTTCTCTAGCGTTTTTAAGAGCTGTTGATGATGTCAAATGCATGTTACGGCCACACCGCTCTCTAAGCGCCTGATCACGTTCGATCTCGGCAGCCAAATAGGGCCGGGCCTGGTTAGTACTTGGTAGGAAGACCGCCTGGGAATACCAGGTGCTGTAAGCTTTTTTGCTTGGGTTTACGGGCAGCACAAGCTGGTGTTACTGCCTATTTATTCATAGAAATTGTTCTATATTTTCATCAAATTTTGTTCTTTCATTGCTGTTTTGCTACTTTATTGGTTTGCCAACCATCGTGCTTCATTACTAATAGACCATGTTACGGTCCTGGCCATATGTGTTGTTTTTATTTTCTTGTTCTTATAGGTGCCCTGCCTGATTGGCCGGATTGGGGGGCAGTACAGGAAGCTGATTGGTCCATCCTACACTTGCTGGAGTTTTAAAAGTACGGTTCCCAACAGCTAGCGAGGCTCTTTCTGGCATCAGCACCTGTTTGCTGTTCTTGGTTTCCAAACCTTATTTAGCATTTTTGAATTGTTAGGTTTTGTGCCGTGGTTTTGTTTATAAATTGTGTATTTTGTAAATAGTATTAAATCTGTAGGGGTGAACAGCCATTTTCTTTTGATTGTTTTCTCTTGTTTTCACATTAGGGAGTTAGGGTTAGCGACTGTCTTTTGGTTTGTTTCTTTCTATCAGGCTAGCTAGCACTTTCTGTGGGAAATGGCTTATTTTGTTTATTATGTTGGCCTTGGTTCGCCCTGAGTTGTAGTGTCATGTTTTGCTTGACACTTTCTTTCGTTTAAAATAAATATCATTCTGTTGGAACATCTTGATCCTGGATTTTGGTTTGGGGATCGGAGAGGGAACATGCTAATTTATCTTTGTATGTTTCACCCTGACCCCCTAGACAGGGGCGTAACAGACCAGTACAGTTATAGTACTTTGTACTTTGCCACATTTATCTTCTTCTTAGCAAGTGTCATGCATTCTGCTTCTCTAGCGTTTTTAAGAGCTGTTGATGATGTCAAATGCATGTTACGGCCACACCGCTCTCTAAGCTCCCGATCTCGTCCGATCTCGGCAGCCAAATAGGGCTGGGCCTGGTTAGTACTTGGTAGGAAGACTGCCTGGGAATACCAGGTGCTGTAAGCTTTTTTGCTTGGGTTTACGGGCAGCACAAGCTGGTGTTACTGCCTATTTATTCATAGAAATTGTTCTATATTTTCATCAAATTTTGTTCTTTCATTGCTGCTTTGTTACTTTATTGGTTTGCCAACCATCGTGCTTCATTACTAGTAGACCATGTTACGGTCCTGGCCATATGTGTTGTTTTTATTTTCTTGTTCTTATAGGTGCCCTGCCTGATTGGCCGGATTGGGGGGCAGTACAGGAAGCTGATTGGTCCATCCTACACTTCATGGAGTTTTAAAAGTACGGTTCCCAACAGCTAGCGAGGCTTTTTCTGGCATCAGCACCTGTTTGCTGTTCTTGGTTTCCAAACCTTATTTAGCATTTTTGAATTGTTAGGTTTTGTGCCGTGGTTTTGTTTATAAATTGTATATTTTGTAAATAGTATTAATTCTGTAGGGGTGGACTGCCATTTTTCTTTTGATTGTTTTCTCTTGTTTTCACATTAGGGAGTTAGCGTTAGCGACTGTCTTTTGGTTTGTTTCTTTCTATCAGGCTAGCTAGCACTTTCTGTGGGAAATGGCTTATTTTGTTTATTATGTTGGCCTTGGTTCGCCCTGAGTTGTAGTGTCATGTTTTGTTTGACACTTTCTTTCGTTTAAAATAAATATCATTCTGTTGGAACATCTCAATCCTGGATTTTGGTTTGGGGATCGGAGAGGGAACATGCAAATTTATCTTTGTATGTTTCACCCTGACCCCCTAGACAGGGGCGTAACAGACCAGTACAGTTATAGTACTTTGTACTTTGCCATATTTATCTTCTTCTTAGCAAGTGTCATGCATTCTGCTTCTCTAGCGTTTTTAAGAGCTGTTGATGATGTCAAATGCAGCTTACGGCCACACTGCTCTCTAAGCGCCCGATCTCGTCAGATCTCGGCAGCCAAATAGAGCCGGGCCTGGTTAGTACTTGGTAGGAAGACCGCCTGGGAATACCAGGTGCTGTAAGCTTTTTTGCTTGGGTTTACGGGCAGCACAAGCTGGTGTTACTGCCTATTTATTTATAGAAATTGTTCTATATTTTCATCAAATTTTGTTCTTTCATTGCTGTTTTGTTACTTTATTGGTTTGCCAACCATCGTGCTTCATTACTAGTAGACCATGTTACGGTCCTGGCCATATGTGTTGTTTTTATTTTCTTGTTCTTATAGGTGCCCTGCCTGATTGGCTGGATTGGGGGGCAGTACAGGAAGCTGATTGGTCCATCCTACACTTCCTGGAGTTTTAAAAGTACGGTTCCCAACAGCTAGCGAGGCTCTTTCTGGCATCAGCACCTGTTTGCTGTTCTTGGTTTCCAAACCTTATTTAGCATTTTTGAATTGTTAGGTTTTGTGCCGTGGTTTTGTTTATAAATTGTATATTTTGTAAATAGTATTAAATCTGTAGGGGTGGACTGCCATTTTTCTTTTGATTGTTTTCTCTTGTTTTCACATTAGGGAGTTAGGGTTAGCGACTGTCTTTTGGTTTGTTTCTTTCTATCAGGCTAGCTAGCACTTTCTGTGGGAAATGGCTTATTTTGTTTATTATGTTGGCCTTGGTTCGCCCTGAGTTGTAGTGTCATGTTTTGTTTGACACTTTCTTTCGTTTAAAATAAATATCATTCTGTTGGAACATCTCGATCCTGGATTTTGGTTTGGGGATCGGAGAGGGAACATGCTAATTTATCTTTGTATGTTGCACCCTGAGCCCCTAGACAGGGGCGTAACAGACCAGTACAGTTATAGTACTTTGTACTTTGCCACATTTATCTTCTTCTTAGCAAGTGTCATGCATTCTGCTTCTCCAGCGTTTTTAAGAGCTGTTGATGATGTCAAATGCAGCTTACGACCACACCGCTCTCTAAGCGCCCGATCTCGCCCGATCTCGGCAGCCAAATAGAGCCGGGCCTGGTTAGTACTTGGTAGGAAGACCGCCTGGGAATACCAGGTGCTGTAAGCTTTTTTGCTTGGGTTTACGGGCAGCACAAGCTGGTGTTACTGCCTATTTATTCATAGAAATTGTTCTATATTTTCATCAAATTTTGTTCTTTCATTGCTGTTTTGCTACTTTATTGGTTTGCCAACCATCGTGCTTCATTACTAGTAGACCATGTTACGGTCCTGGCCATATGTGTTGTTTTTATTTTCTTGTTCTTATAGGTGCCCTGCCTGATTGACCGGATTGGGGGGCAGTACAGGATGCTGATTGGTCCATCCTACACTTCCTGGAGTTTTAAAAGTACGGTTCCCAACAGCTAGCGAGGCTCTTTCTGGCATCAGCACCTGTTTGCTGTTCTTGGTTTCTAAACCTTATTTAGCATTTTTGAATTGTTAGGTTTTGTGCCGTGGTTTTGTTTATAAATTGTATATTTTGTAAATAGTATTAAATCTGTAGGGGTGAACAGCCATTTTCTTTTGATTGTTTTCTCTTGTTTTCACATTAGGGAGTTAGGGTTAGCGACTGTCTTTTGGTTTGTTTATTTCTATCAGGCTAGCTAGCACTTTCTGTGGGAAATGGCTTATTTTGTTTATTATGTTGGCCTTGGTTCGCCCTGAGTTGTTGTGTCAATTTTTGTTTGACACTTTCTTTCGTTTAAAATAAATATCATTCTGTTGGAACATCTCGATCCTGGATTTTGGTTTGGGGATCGGAGAGGGAACATGTTAATTTATCTTTGTATGTTGCACCCTGACCCCCTAGACAGGGGCGTAACAGACCAGTACAGTTATAGTACTTTGTACTTTGCCACATTTATCTTCTTCTTAGCAAGTGTCATGCATTCTGCTTCTCCAGCGTTTTTAAGAGCTGTTGATGATGTCAAATGCAGCTTACGGCCACACCGCTCTCTAAGCGCCCGATCTCGTCCGATCTCGGCAGCCAAATAGAGCCGGGCCTGGTTAGTACTTGGTAGGAAGACCGCCTGGGAATACCAGGTGCTGTAAGCTTTTTTGCTTGGGTTTACGGGCAGCACAAGCTGGTGTTACTGCCTATTTATTCATAGAAATTGTTCTATATTTTCATCAAATTTTGTTCTTTCATTGCTGTTTTGCTACTTTATTGGTTTGCCAACCATCGTGCTTCATTACTAGTAGACCATGTTACGGTCCTGGCCATATGTGTTGTTTTTATTTTCTTTTTCTTATAGGTGCCCTGCCTGATTGGCTGGATTGGGGGGCAGTACAGGAAGCTGATTGGTCCATCCTACACTTCCTGGAGTTTTAAAAGTACGGTTCCCAACAGCTAGCGAGGCTCTTTCTGGCATCAGCACCTGTTTGCTGTTCTTGGTTTCCAAACCTTATTTAGCATTTTTGAATTGTTAGGTTTTGTGCCGTGGTTTTGTTTATAAATTGTATATTTTGTAAATAGTATTAAATCTGTAGGGGTGAACTGCCATTTTCTTTGGACTGTTTTCACATTAGGGAGTTAGGGTTAGCGACTGTCTTTTGGTTTGTTTCTTTCTATCAGGCTAGCTAGCACTTTCTGTGGGAAATGGCTTATTTTGTTTATTATGTTGGCCTTGGTTCGCCCTGAGTTGTAGTGTCATGTTTTGTTTGACACTTTCTTTCGTTTAAAATAAATATCATTCTGTTGGAACATCTCGATCCTGGATTTTGGTTTGGGGATCGGAGAGGGAACATGCAAATTTATCTTTGTATGTTTCACCCTGACCCCCTAGACAGGGGCGTAACAGACCAGTACAGTTATAGTACTTTGTACGTTGCCACATTTATCTTCTTCTTAGCAAGTGTCATGCATTCTGCTTCTCTAGCGTTTTTAAGAGCTGTTGATGATGTCAAATGCATGTTACGGCCACACCGCTCTCTAAGCGCCCGATCTCGTCCGATCTCGGCAGCCAAATAGAGCCGGGCCTGGTTAGTACTTGGTAGGAAGACCGCCTGGGAATACCAGGTGCTGTAAGCTTTTTTGCTTGGGTTTACGGGCAGCACAAGCTGGTGTTACTGCCTATTTATTCATAGAAATTGTTATATATTTTCATCAAATTTTGTTCTTTCATTGCTGTTTTGCTACTTTATTGGTTTGTCAACCATCGTGCTTCATTACTAATAGACCATGTTACGGTCCTGGCCATATGTGTTGTTTTTATTTTCTTGTTCTTATAGGTGCCCTGCCTGATTGGCCGGATTTGGGGGAAGTACAGGAAGCTGATTGGTCCATCCTACACTTCCTGGAGTTTTAAAAGTACGGTTCCCAACAGCTAGCGAGGCTCTTTCTGGCATCAGCACCTGTTTGCTGTTCTTGGTTTCTAAACCTTATTTAGCATTTTTGAATTGTTAGGTTTTGTGCCGTGGTTTTGTTTATAAATTGTATATTTTGTAAATAGTATTAAATCTGTAGGGGTGAACTGCCATTTTCTTTGGACTGTTTTCACATTAGGGAGTTAGGGTTAGTGACTGTCTTTTGGTTTGTTTATTTCTATCAGGCTAGCTAGCACTTTCTGTGGGAAATGGCTTATTTTGTTTATTATGTTGGCCTTGGTTCGCCCTGAGTTGTAAGTGTCATGTTTTGTTTGACACTTTCTTTCGTTTAAAATAAATATCATTCTGTTGGAACATCTCGATCCTGGATTTTGGTTTGGGGATCGGAGAGGGAACATGCTAATTTATCTTTGTATGTTGCACCCTGACCCCCTAGACAGGGGCGTAACAGACCAGTACAGTTATAGTACTTTGTACTTTGCCACATTTATCTTCTTCTTAGCAAGTGTCATGCATTCTGCTTCTCCAGCGTTTTTAAGAGCTGTTGATGATGTCAAATGCAGCATACGACCACACCGCTCTCTAAGCGCCCGATCTCGCCCGATCTCGGCAGCCAAATAGAGCCGGGCCTGGTTAGTACTTGGTAGGAAGATCGCCTGGGAATACCAGGTGCTGTAAGCTTTTTTGCTTGGGTTTACGGGCAGCACAAGCTGGTGTTACTGCCTATTTATTCATAGAAATTGTTCTATATTTTCATCAAATTTTGTTCTTTCATTGCTGTTTTGCTACTTTATTGGTTTGCCAACCATCGTGCTTCATTACTAGTAGACCATGTTACGGTCCTGGCCATATGTGTTGTTTTTATTTTCTTGTTCTTATAGGTGCCCTGCCTGATTGGCCGGATTGGGGGGCAGTACAGGCAGCTGATTGGTCCATCCTACACTTCCTGGAGTTTTAAAAGTACGGTTCCCAACAGCTAGCGAGGCTCTTTCTGGCATCAGCACCTGTTTGCTGTTCTTGGTTTCTAAACCTTATTTAGCATTTTTGAATTGTTAGGTTTTGTGCCGTGGTTTTGTTTATAAATTGTATATTTTGTAAATAGTATTAAATCTGTAGGGGTGAACAGCCATTTTCTTTTGATTGTTTTCTCTTGTTTTCACATTAGGGAGTTAGGGTTAGCGACTGTCTTTTGGTTTGTTTATTTCTATCAGGCTAGCTAGCACTTTCTGTGGGAAATGGCTTATTTTGTTTATTATGTTGGCCTTGGTTCGCCCTGAGTTGTTGTGTCAATTTTTGTTTGACACTTTCTTTCGTTTAAAATAAATATCATTCTGTTGGAACATCTCGATCCTGGATTTTGGTTTGGGGATCGGAGAGGGAACATGTTAATTTATCTTTGTATGTTGCACCCTGACCCCCTAGACAGGGGCGTAACAGACCAGTACAGTTATAGTACTTTGTACTTTGCCACATTTATCTTCTTCTTAGCAAGTGTCATGCATTCTGCTTCTCCAGCGTTTTTAAGAGCTGTTGATGATGTCAAATGCAGCTTACGGCCACACCGCTCTCTAAGCGCCCGATCTCGTCCGATCTCGGCAGCCAAATAGAGCCGGGCCTGGTTAGTACTTGGTAGGAAGACCGCCTGGGAATACCAGGTGCTGTAAGCTTTTTTGCTTGGGTTTACGGGCAGCACAAGCTGGTGTTACTGCCTATTTATTCATAGAAATTGTTCTATATTTTCATCAAATTTTGTTCTTTCATTGCTGTTTTGCTACTTTATTGGTTTGCCAACCATCGTGCTCATTACTAGTAGACCATGTTACGGTCCTGGCCATATGTGTTGTTTTTATTTTCTTTTTCTTATAGGTGCCCTGCCTGATTGGCTGGATTGGGGGGCAGTACAGGAAGCTGATTGGTCCATCCTACACTTCCTGGAGTTTTAAAAGTACGGTTCCCAACAGCTAGCGAGGCTCTTTCTGGCATCAGCACCTGTTTGCTGTTCTTGGTTTCCAAACCTTATTTAGCATTTTTGAATTGTTAGGTTTTGTGCCGTGGTTTTGTTTATAAATTGTATATTTTGTAAATAGTATTAAATCTGTAGGGGTGAACTGCCATTTTCTTTGGACTGTTTTCACATTAGGGAGTTAGGGTTAGCGACTGTCTTTTGGTTTGTTTCTTTCTATCAGGCTAGCTAGCACTTTCTGTGGGAAATGGCTTATTTTGTTTATTATGTTGGCCTTGGTTCGCCCTGAGTTGTAGTGTCATGTTTTGTTTGACACTTTCTTTCGTTTAAAATAAATATCATTCTGTTGGAACATCTCGATCCTGGATTTTGGTTTGGGGATCGGAGAGGGAACATGCAAATTTATCTTTGTATGTTTCACCCTGACCCCCTAGACAGGGGCGTAACAGACCAGTACAGTTATAGTACTTTGTACGTTGCCACATTTATCTTCTTCTTAGCAAGTGTCATGCATTCTGCTTCTCTAGCGTTTTTAAGAGCTGTTGATGATGTCAAATGCATGTTACGGCCACACCGCTCTCTAAGCGCCCGATCTCGTCCGATCTCGGCAGCCAAATAGAGCCGGGCCTGGTTAGTACTTGGTAGGAAGACCGCCTGGGAATACCAGGTGCTGTAAGCTTTTTTGCTTGGGTTTACGGGCAGCACAAGCTGGTGTTACTGCCTATTTATTCATAGAAATTGTTATATATTTTCATCAAATTTTGTTCTTTCATTGCTGTTTTGCTACTTTATTGGTTTGTCAACCATCGTGCTTCATTACTAATAGACCATGTTACGGTCCTGGCCATATGTGTTGTTTTTATTTTCTTGTTCTTATAGGTGCCCTGCCTGATTGGCCGGATTTGGGGGAAGTACAGGAAGCTGATTGGTCCATCCTACACTTCCTGGAGTTTTAAAAGTACGGTTCCCAACAGCTAGCGAGGCTCTTTCTGGCATCAGCACCTGTTTGCTGTTCTTGGTTTCTAAACCTTATTTAGCATTTTTGAATTGTTAGGTTTTGTGCCGTGGTTTTGTTTATAAATTGTATATTTTGTAAATAGTATTAAATCTGTAGGGGTGAACTGCCATTTTCTTTGGACTGTTTTCACATTAGGGAGTTAGGGTTAGTGACTGTCTTTTGGTTTGTTTATTTCTATCAGGCTAGCTAGCACTTTCTGTGGGAAATGGGTTATTTTGTTTATTATGTTGGCCTTGGTTCGCCCTGAGTTGTAGTGTCATGTTTTGTTTGACACTTTCTTTCGTTTAAAATAAATATCATTCTGTTGGAACATCTCGATCCTGGATTTTGGTTTGGGGATCGGAGAGGGAACATGCTAATTTATCTTTGTATGTTGCACCCTGACCCCCTAGACAGGGGCGTAACAGACCAGTACAGTTATAGTACTTTGTACTTTGCCACATTTATCTTCTTCTTAGCAAGTGTCATGCATTCTGCTTCTCTAGCGTTTTTAAGAGCTGTTGATGATGTCAAATGCAGCTTACGGCCACACCACTCTCTAAGCGCCCGATCTCGTCCGATCTCGGCAGCCAAATTGGGCCGGGCCTGGTTAGTACTTGGTAGGAAGACCGCCTGGGAATACCAGGTGCTGTAAGCTTTTTTGCTTGGGTTTACGGGCAGCACAAGCTGGTGTTACTGCCTATTTATTCATAGAAATTGTTCTATATTTTCATCAAATTTTGTTCTTTCATTGCTGTTTTGCTACTTTATTGGTTTGTCAACCATCGTGCTTCATTACTAATAGACCATGTTACGGTCCTGGCCATATGTGTTGTTTTTATTTTCTTGTTCTTATAGGTGCCCTGCCTGATTGGCCGGATTGGGGGGCAGTACAGGAGGCTGATTGGTCCATCCTACACTTGCTGGAGTTTTAAAAGTACGGTTCCCAACAGCTAGCGAGGCTCTTTCTGGCATCAGCACCTGTTTGCTGTTCTTGGTTTCCAAACCTTATTTAGCATTTTTGAATTGTTAGGTTTTGTGCCGTGGTTTTGTTTATAAATTGTATATTTTGTAAATAGTATTAAATCTGTAGGGGTGGACTGCCATTTTTCTTTTGATTGTTTTCTCTTGTTTTCACATTAGGGAGTTAGGGTTAGCGACTGTCTTTTGGTTTGTTTATTTCTATCAGGCTAGCTAGCACTTTCTGTGGGAAATGGCTTATTTTGTTTATTATGTTGGCCTTGGTTCGCCCTGAGTTGTAGTGTCATGTTTTGTTTGACACTTTCTTTCGTTTAAAATAAATATCATTCTGTTGGAACATCTCGATCCTGGATTTTGGTTTGGGGATCGGAGAGGGAACATGCTAATTTATCTTTGTATGTTGCACCCTGACCCCCTAGACAGGGGCGTAACAGACCAGTACAGTTATAGTACTTTGTACTTTTCCACATTTATCTTCTTCTTAGCAAGTGTCATGCATTCTGCTTCTCCAGCGTTTTTATGAGCTGTTGATGATGTCAAATGCAGCTTACGGCCACACCGCTCTCTAAGCGCCCGATCTCGTCCGATCTCGGCAGCCAAATAGAGCCGGGCCTGGTTAGTACTTGGTAGGAAGACCGCCTGGGAATACCAGGTGCTGTAAGCTTTTTTGCTTGGGTTTACGGGCAGCACAAGCTGGTGTTACTGCCTATTTATTCATAGAAATTGTTCTATATTTTCATCAAATTTTGTTCTTTCATTGCTGTTTTGCTACTTTATTGGTTTGCCAACCATCGTGCTTCATTACTAGTAGACCATGTTACGGTCCTGGCCATATGTGTTGTTTTTATTTTCTTGTTCTTATAGGTGCCCTGCCTGATTGGCCGGATTGGGGGGCAGTACAGGAAGCTGATTGGTCCATCCTACACTTCCTGGAGTTTTAAAAGTACGGTTCCCAACAGCTAGCGAGGCTCTTTCTGGCATCAGCACCTGTTTGCTGTTCTTGGTTTCCAAACCTTATTTAGCATTTTTGAATTGTTAGGTTTTGTGCCGTGGTTTTGTTTATAAATTGTATATTTTGTAAATAGTATTAAATCTGTAGGGGTGAACAGCCATTTTCTTTTGATTGTTTTCTCTTGTTTTCACATTAGGGAGTTAGGGTTAGCGACTGTCTTTTGGTTTGTTTCTTTCTATCAGGCTAGCTAGCACTTTCTGTGGGAAATGGCTTATTTTGTTTATTATGTTGGCCTTGGTTCGCCCTGAGTTGTAGTGTCATGTTTTGTTTGACACTTTCTTTCGTTTAAAATAAATATCATTCTGTTGGAACATCTCGATACTGGATTTTGGTTTGGGGATCGGAGAGGGAACATGCTAATTTATCTTTGTATGTTGCACCCTGACCCCCTGGACAGGGGCGTAACAGACCAGTACAGTTATAGTACTTTGTACTTTGCCACATTTATCTTCTTCTTAGCAAGTGTCATGCATTCTGCTTCTCCAGCGTTTTTAAGAGCTGTTGATGATGTCAAATGCAGCTTACGGCCACACCGCTCTCTAAGCGTCCGATCTCGGCCGATCTCGGCAGCCAAATAGAGCCAGGCCTGGTTAGTACTTGGTAGGAAGACCGCCTGGGAATACCAGGTGCTGTAAGCTTTTTTGCTTGGGTTTACGGGCAGCACAAGCTGGTGTTACTGCCTATTTTTTCATAGAAATTGTTCTATATTTTCATCAAATTTTGTTCTTTCATTGCTGTTTTGCTACTTTATTGGTTTCTCAACCATCGTGCTTCATTACTAGTAGACCATGTTACGGTCCTGGCCATATGTGTTGTTTTTATTTTGTTGTTCTTATAGGTGCCCTGCCTGATTGGCCGGATTGGGGGGCAGTACAGGAAGCTCATTGGTCCATCCTACACTTCCTGGAGTTTTAAAAGTACGGTTCCCAACAGCTAGCGAGGCTCTTTCTGGCAGCAACACCTGTTTGCTGTTCTTGGTTTCCAAACCTTATTTAGCATTTTTGAATTGTTAGGTTTTGTGCCGTGGATTTGTTTATAAATTGTATATTTTGTAAATAGTATTAAATCTGTAGGGGTGGACTGCCATTTTCTTTTGATCGTTTTCACATTAGGGAGTTAGGGTTAGCGACTGTCTTTTGGTTTGTTTATTTCTATCAGGCTAGCTAGCACTTTCTGTGGGAAATGGCTTATTTTGTTTATTATGTTGGCCTTGGTTCGCCCTGAGTTGTAGTGTCATGTTTTGTTTGACACTTTCTTTCGTTTAAAATAAATATCATTCTGTTGGAACATCTCGATCCTGGATTTTGGTTTGGGGATCGGAGAGGGAAAATGCTAATTTATCTTTGTATGTTGCACCCTGACCCCCTAGACAGGGGCGTAACAGACCAGTACAGTTATAGTACTTTGTACTTTGCCACATTTATCTTCTTCTTAGCAAGTGTCATGCATTCTGCTTCTCAAGCGTTTTTAAGAGCTGTTGATGATGTCAAATGCAGCTTACGGCCACACCGCTCTCTAAGCGCCCGATCTCGTCCGATCTCGGCAGCCAAATAGAGCCGGGCCTGGTTAGTACTTGGTAGGAAGACCGCCTGGGAATAACAGGTGCTGTAAGCTTTGTTGCTTGGGTTTACGGGCAGCACAAGCTGGTGTTACTGCCTATTTATTCATAGAAATTGTTCTATATTTTCATCAAATTTTGTTCTTTCATTGCTGTTTTGCTACTTTATTGGTTTTTCAACCATCGTGCTTCATTACTAGTAGACCATGTTACGGTCCTGGCCATATGTGTTGTTTTTATTTTCTCGTTCTTATAGGTGCTCTTCCTGATTGGCCGGATTGAGGGGCAGTACAGGAAGCTGATTGGTCCATCCTACACTTCCTGGAGTTTTAAAAGTACGGTTCCCAACAGCTAGCGAGGCTCTTTCTGGCATCAGCACCTGTTTGCTGTTCTTGGTTTCCAAACCTTATTTAGCATTTTTGAATTGTTAGGTTTTGTGCCGTGGTTTTGTTTATAAATTGTATATTTCGTAAATAGTATTAAATCTGTAGGGGTGAACAGCCATTTTCTTTTGATTGTTTTCTCTTGTTTTCACATTAGGGAGTTAGGGTTAGCGACTGTCTTTTGGTTTGTTTATTTCTATCAGGCTAGCTAGCACTTTCTGTGGGAAATGGCTTATTTTGTTTATTATGTTGGCCTTGGTTCGCCCTGAGTTGTAGTGTCATGTTTTGTTTGACACTTTTTCGTTTAAAATAAATATCATTCTGTTGGAACATCTCGATCCTGGATTTTGGTTTGGGAATCGGAGAGGGAACATGCTAATTTATCTTTGTATGTTGCACCCTGACCCCCTAGACAGGGGCGTACCAGACCAGTACAGTTATAGTACTTTGTACTTTGCCACATTTATCTTCTTCTTAGCAAGTGTCATGCATTCTGCTTCTCCAGCGTTTTTAAGAGCTGTTGATGATGTCAAATGCAGCTTACGGCCACACCGCTCTCTAAGCGCCCGATCTCGTCCGATCTCGGCAGCCAAATAGAGCCGGGCCTGGTTAGTACTTGGTAGGAAGACCGCCTGGGAATACCAGGTGCTGTAAGCTTTTTTGCTTGGGTTTACGGGCAGCACAAGCTGGTGTTACTGCCTATTTATTTATAGAAATTGTTCTATATTTTCATCAAATTTTGTTCTTTCATTGCTGTTTTGCTACTTTATTGGTTTGCCAACCATCGTGCTTCATTACTAGTAGACCATGTTACGGTCCTGGCCATATGTGTTGTTTTTATTTTTTTATGTTCTTATAGGTGCCCTGCCTGATTGGCTGGATTGGGGGGCAGTACAGGAAGCTGATTGGTCCATCCTACACTTCCTGGAGTTTTAAAAGTACGGTTCCCAACAGCTAGCGAGGCTCTTTCTGGCATCAGCACCTGTTTGCTGTTCTTGGTTTCCAAACCTTATTTAGCATTTTTGAATTGTTAGATTTTGTGCCGTGGTTTTGTTTATAAATTGTATATTTTGTAAATAGTATTAAATCTGTAGGGGTGGACTGCCATTTTTCTTTTGATTGTTTTCTCTTGTTTTCACATTAGGGAGTTAGGGTTAGCGACTGTCTTTTGGTTTGTTTCTTTCTATCAGGCTAGCTAGCACTTTCTGTGGGAAATGGCTTATTTTGTTTATTATGTTGGCCTTGGTTCGCCCTGAGTTGTAGTGTCATGTTTTGTTTGACACTTTCTTTCGTTTAAAATAAATATCATTCTGTTGGAACATCTCAATCCTGGATTTTGGTTTGGGGATCGGAGAGGGAACATGCAAATTTATCTTTGTATGTTTCACCCTGACCCCCTAGACAGGGGCGTAACAGACCAGTACAGTTATAGTACTTTGTACTTTGCCACATTTATCTTCTTCTTAGCAAGTGTCATGCATTCTGCTTCTCTAGCGTTTTTAAGAGCTGTTGATGATGTCAAATGCATGTTACGGCCACACCGCTCTCTAAGCGCCCGATCTCGTCCGATCTCGGCAGCCAAATAGGGCCGGGCCTGGTTAGTACTTGGCAGGAAGACCGCCTGGGAATACCAGGTGCTGTAAGCTTTTTTGCTTGGGTTTACGGGCAGCACAAGCTGGTGTTACTGCCTATTTATTCATAGAAATTGTTCTATTTTTTCATCAAATTTTGTTCTTTCATTGCTGTTTTGCTACTTTATTGGTTTGCCAACCAACGTGCTTCATTACTAGTAGACCATGTTACGGTCCTGGCCATATGTGTTGTTTTTATTTTCTTGTTCTTATAGGTGCCCTGCCTGATTGGCCGGATTGGGGGGCAGTACAGGAAGCTGATTGGTCCATCCTACACTTCATGGAGTTTTAAAAGTACGGTTCCCAACAGCTAGCGAGGCTTTTTCTGGCATCAGCACCTGTTTGCTGTTCTTGGTTTCCAAACCTTATTTAGCATTTTTGAATTGTTAGGTTTTGTGCCGTGGTTTTGTTTATAAATTGTATATTTTGTAAATAGTATTAAATCTGTAGGGGTGAACTGCCATTTTCTTTGGACTGTTTTCACATTAGGGAGTTAGGGTTAGCGACTGTCTTTTGGTTTGTTTCTTTCTATCAGGCTAGCTAGCACTTTCTGTGGGAAATGGCTTATTTTGTTTATTATGTTGGCCTTGGTTTGCCCTGAGTTGTAGTGTCATGTTTTGTTTGACACTTTCTTTCGTTTAAAATAAATATCATTCTGGTGGAACATCTCGATCCTGGATTTTGGTTTGGGGATTGGAGAGGGAAAATGCTAATTTATCTCTGTATGTTGCACCCTGACCCCCTAGACAGGGGCGTAACAGACCAGTACAGTTATAGTACTTTGTACTTTGCCACATTTATCTTCTTCTTAGCAAGTGTCATGCATTCTGCTTCTCCAGCGTTTTTAAGAGCTGTTGATGATGTCAAATGCAGCTTACGGCCACACCGCTCTCTAAGCGCCCGATCTCGTCCGATCTCGGCAGCCAAATAGAGCTGGGCCTGGTTAGTACTTGGTAGGAAGACCGCCTGGGAATACCAGGTGCTGTAAGCTTTTTTGCTTGGGTTTACGGGCAGCACAAGCTGGTGTTACTGCCTATTTATTCATAGAAATTGTTCTATATTTTCATCAAATTTTGTTCTTTCATTGCTGTTTTGCTACTTTATTGGTGTGTCAACCATCGTGCTTCATTACTAGTAGACCATGTTACAGTCCTGGCCATATGTGTTGTTTTTATTTTCTTGTTCTTATAGGTGCCCTGCCTGATTGGCCGGATTTGGGGGAAGTACAGGAAGCTGATTGGTCCATCCTACACTTCCTGGAGTTTTAAAAGTACGGTTCCCAACAGCTAGCGAGGCTCTTTCTGGCATCAGCACCTGTTTGCTGTTCTTGGTTTCCAAACCTTATTTAGCATTTTTGAATTGTTAGGTTTTGTGCCGTGGTTTTGTTTATAAATTGTATATTTGTAAATAGTATTAAATCTGTAGGGGTGGACTGCCATTTTTCTTTTGATTGTTTTCTCTTGTTTTCACATTAGGGAGTTAGGGTTAGCGACTGTCTTTTGGTTTGTTTCTTTCTATCAGGCTAGCTAGCACTTTCTGTGGGAAATGGCTTATTTTGTTTATTATGTTGGCCTTGGTTCGCCCTGAGTTGTAGTGTCATGTTTTGTTTGACACTTTCTTTCGTTTAAAATAAATATCATTCTGTTGGAACATCTCAATCCTGGATTTTGGTTTGGGGATCGGAGAGGGAACATGCAAATTTATCTTTGTATGTTTCACCCTGACCCCCTAGACAGGGGCGTAACAGACCAGTACAGTTATAGTACTTTGTACTTTGCCACATTTATCTTCTTCTTAGCAAGTGTCATGCATTCTGCTTCTCTAGCGTTTTTAAGAGCTGTTGATGATATCAAATGCATGTTACGGCCACACCGCTCTCTAAGCGCCCGATCTCGTCCGATCTCGGCAGCCAAATAGAGCCGGGCCTGGTTAGTACTTGGTAGGAAGACCGCCTGGGAATACCAGGTGCTGTAAGCTTTTTTGCTTGGGTTTACGGGCAGCACAAGCTGGTGTTACTGCCTATTTATTCATAGAAATTGTTCTATATTTTCATCAAATTTTGTTCTTTCATTGCTGTTTTGCTACTTTATTGGTTTGCCAACCATCGTGCTTCATTACTAGTAGACCATGTTACGGTCCTTGCCATATGTGTTGTTTTTATTTTCTTGTTCTTATAGGTGCCCTGCCTGATTGGCCGGATTGGGGGGCAGTACAGGAAGCTGATTTGTCCATCCTACACTTCCTGGAGTTTTAAAAGTACTGTTCCCAACAGCTAGCGAGGCTCTTTCTGGCATCAGCACCTGTTTGCTGTTCTTGGTTTCCAAACCTTATTTAGCATTTTTGAATTGTTAGGTTTTGTGCCGTGGTTTTGTTTATAAATTGTATATTTTGTAAATAGTATTAAATCTGTAGGGGTGAACAGCCATTTTCTTTTGATTGTTTTCTCTTGTTTTCACATTAGGGAGTTAGGGTTAGCGTCTGTCTTTTGGTTTGTTTATTTCTATCAGGCTAGCTAGCACTTTCTGTGGGAAATGGCTTATTTTGTTTATTATGTTGGCCTTGGTTCGCCCTGAGTTGTAGTGTCATGTTTTGTTTGACACTTTCTTTCGTTTAAAATAAATATCATTCTGTTGGAACATCTCGATCCTGGATTTTGGTTTGGGGATCGGAGAGGGAAAATGCTAATTTATCTTTGTATGTTGCACCCTGACCCCCTAGACAGGGGCGTAACAGACCAGTACAGTTATAGTACTTTGTACTTTGACACATTTATCTTCTTCTTAGCAAGTGTCATGCATTCTGCTTCTCTAGCGTTTTTAAGAGCTGTTGATGATGTCAAATGCAGCTTACGGCCACACCGCTCTCTAAGCGCCCGATCTCGTCCGATCTCGGCAGCCAAATTGGGCCGGGCCTGGTTAGTACTTGGTAGGAAGACCGCCTGGGAATACCTGGTGCTGTAAGCTTTTTTGCTTGGGTTTACGGGCAGCACAAGCTGGTGTTACTGCCTATTTATTCATAGAAATTGTTCTATATTTTCATCAATTTTTGTTCTTTCATTGCTGTTTTGTTACTTTATTGGTTTGCCAACCATCGTGCTTCATTACTAGTAGACCATGTTACGGTCCTGGCCATATGTGTTGTTTTTATTTTCTTGTTCTTATAGGTGCCCTGCCTGATTGGCTGGATTGGGGGGCAGTACAGGAAGCTGATTGGTCCATCCTACACTTCCTGGAGTTTTAAAAGTACGGTTCCCAACAGCTAGCGAGGCTCTTTCTGGCATCAGCACCTGTTTGCTGTTCTTGGTTTCCAAACCTTATTTAGCATTTTTGAATTGTTAGGTTTTGTGCCGTGGTTTTGTTTATAAATTGTATATTTTGTAAATAGTATTAAATCTGTAGGGGTGAACTGCCATTTTCTTTGGATTGTTTTCACATTTGGGAGTTAGGGTTAGCGACTGTCTTTTGGTTTGTTTATTTCTATCAGGCTAGCTAGCACTTTCTGTGGGAAATGGCTTATTTTGTTTATTATGTTGGCCTTGGTTCACCCTGAGTTGTAGTGTCATGTTTTGTTTGACACTTTCTTTCGTTTAAAATAAATATCATTCTGTTGGAACATCTCAATCCTGGATTTTGGTTTGAGGATCGGAGAGGGAACATGCTAATTTATCTTTGTATGTTGCACCCTGACCCCCTGGACAGGGGCGTAACAGACCAGTACAGTTGTAGTACTTTGTACTTTGCCACATTTATCTTCTTCTTAGCAAGTTTCATGCATTCTGCTTCTCCAACGTTTTTAAGAGCTGTTGATGATGTCAAATGCAGCTTACGGCCACACCGCTCTCTAAGCGCCCGATCTCGTCCGATCTCGGCAGCCAAATAGAGCCGGGCCTGGTTAGTAGTTGGTAGGAAGACCGCCTGGGAATACCAGGTGCTGTAAGCTTTTTTGCTTGGGTTTACGGGCAGCACAAGCTGGTGTTACTGCCTATTTATTCATAGAAATTGTTCTATATTTTCATCAAATTTTGTTCTTTCATTGCTGTTTTGCTACTTTATTGGTTTGTCAACCATCGTGCTTCATTACTAGTAGACCATGTTACGGTCCTGGCCATATGTGTTGTTTTTATTTTGTTGTTCTTATAGGTGCCCTGCCTGATTGGCCGGATTTGGGGGAAGTACAGGTAGCTGATTGGTCCATCCTACACTTCCTGGAGTTTTAAAAGTACGGTTCCCAACAGCTAGCGAGGCTGTTTCTGGCAGCAGCACCTGTTTGCTGTTCTTGCTTTCCAAACCTTATTTAGCATTTTTGAATTGTTAGGTTTTGTGCCGTGGTTTTGTTTATAAATTGTATATTTTGTAAATAGTATTAAATCTGTAGGGGTGGACTGCCATTTTCTTTTGATTGTTTTCTCTTGTTTTCACATTAGGGAGTTAAGGTTAGCGACTGTCTTTTGGTTTGTTTATTTCTATCAGGCTAGCTAGCACTTTCTGTGGGAAATGGCTTATTTTGTTTATTATGTTGGCCTTGGTTCGCCCTGAGTTGTAGTGTCATGTTTTGTTTGACACTTTCTTTCGTTTAAAATAAATATCATTCTGTTGGAACATCTCGACCCTGGATTTTGGTTTGGGGATCGGAGAGGGAACATGCTAATTTATCTTTGTATGTTGCACCCTGACCCCCTAGACAGGGGCGTAACAGACCAGTACAGTTATAGTACTTTGTACTTTGCCACATTTATCTTCTTCTTAGCAAGTGTCATGCATTCTGCTTCTCCAGCGTTTTTAAGAGCTGTTGATGATGTCAAATGCAGCTTACGGCCACACCGCTCTCTAAGCGCCCGATCCCGTCCGATCTGGGGCAGCCAAATAGGGCCGGGCCTTGTTAGTACTTGGTAGGAAGACCGCCTGGGAATACTACGTGCTGTAAGCTTCTTTGCTTGGGTTTACGGGCAGCACAAGCTGGTGTTACTGCCTATTTAGTCATTGAAATTGTTCTATATTTTCATCAAATTTTGTTCTTTCATTGCTGTTTTGCTACTTTATTGGTTTGCCAACCATCGTGCTTCATTACTAGTAGACCATGTTACGGTCCTGGCCATATGTGTTGTTTTTATTTTCTTGTTCTTATAGGTGCCCTGCCTGATTGGCCAGATTGGGGGGCAGTACAGGAAGCTGATTGGTCCATCCTACACTTCCTGGAGTTTTAAAAGTACGGTTCCCAACAGCTAGCGAGGCTCTTTCTGGCATCAGCACCTGTTTGCTGTTCTTGCTTTCCAAACCTTATTTAGCATTTTTGAATTGTTAGGTTTTGTGCCGTGGTTTTGTTTATAAATTGTATATTTTGTAAATAGTATTAAATCTGTAGGGGTGAACTGCCATTTTCTTTGGACTGTTTTCACATTAGGGAGTTAGGGTTAGCGACTGTCTTTTGGTTTGTTTATTTCTATCAGGCTAGCTAGCACTTTCTGTGGGAAATGGCTTATTTTGTTTATTATGTTGGCCTTGGTTCGCCCTGAGTTGTAGTGTCATGTTTTGTTTGACACTTTCTTTCGTTTAAAATAAATATCATTCTGTTGGAACATCTCGATCCTGG